>NW_027656088.1:0-174639 GCF_964235325.1 Thermobia domestica | reverse complement strand
ACCTAAATAATACGTGTATAATATAATAATAAATAGAATAATATCAACAGTTTCCCCCGGAATACGAATTATGTCCGCCGTGAACATAGTTTCTGAAAGAAGCACTGATTTCTAACACAACAGATAGAACTAACTGTGTCTAATTTCCAAAATGTAAGTTGGTACATATCAATTGCGGGGCGTGTTATACGTTTTCAGGGGAGTCTCGATATATATATATATATATATATATATATATATATATATATATATATATATATTGATTTCTTTTTAGTTAAAATCTTTTATGAACGCTGTGATAAAGGGTTGTGTTGTGATAAAGTAAAATATACCGGTAATATAAGTTGGGGCTGTCCTAGCTCAGTCAGTAACACGGCTGCTTTAAACGTAAAATTACTGTAATGCATATTCCTAACATATACAATCGTGATATTTAGTGTATAATTTCAACAACTTGCATGATGCACAATGAGTCCAAGAAGCACTGATATTATCAATACGTTACTAAAAGAAAATACTACATTGATACAAATTAAAATGAAAAAATCATCATAAAAGAAAATACTTTTAATGTTATTGCAGAAAGAAATTGCAAGGATTTTGTTGTGGACAAAAAGTATAAAGTGACTAAGTTAGATTTCCTTGGTCGCCTTTGCACAAACAAACTTGAAACAAACAATTATGTTTTAGAGGTTAGAAATTATAACTTCCATCTTGATGTTTTAATTGTTCATTTTTTTGATAGTGGCAAGAGAGAAATATTTATTTTATTATGTTTCTATGAACCGAAAAAACTTGCCTGCAGCGCATAGACCAGATTATTTGTGTGTGTACTGGAGGCAGGGAGCACTCACGTAGTCGGCTCGCATGGACAGAACAACCCCTAGCAATTCTTACACAGCACATTGTTGTTTGGCATAGAACGTTGCTACTATTCTAGCGAGTTCCAGCTAGTTAAGTATTTTATTAACAGCCGGTGGCAGCATTCTGTTATATCGTTGTAGTGAGTCGCGTGTTAAAATACTCCTAGTATCAGCGTTTTCATTCTTTTATTGACCTTGAAGGACAAAACAAATGCCTTTCGAGGAATACAAGTTTCCTATAATTCATGAATTTGATATAGAAATGACCTTCCAACCTATGCTGTGTATAAATACTGGAAGTCCTTCTAAAACGAGCGGAACGAGTGAGCCATTTATCAAACGGCTCGACGTCAAAAACTGACTCGTCTCGGAACTCGATTCGAGAAAATTACCTTTGATTCGACTCAAAACTTTACTTGAGTTCGAGTCGTGTTTTAGCTCGACTCGTGCCGATCCCAAGGCATTAGGAAAAATGGCAGCTTTATATTATTCTGCTAAGCTAATTATATAATAATAACAATGTTGTTATGTAAAATAAAAAATACAGAATATAGAGAAGCGTAAGATATGCAAACTGATCTGAAAGAACTCTAATATTACATACCATCAGCAAACTATTTTATAGTAGTACAGTAGGCCTGCTCATCAGAACAGAGTTTATTCATATTAACCCCTTACTGTATATCGTTAATTATGGTACCCTTGTTTTCAGGGTGCTAATTACCGGGGGATTAAGGGGAATTTATCCCCCTCAATCACATTTTGTTCCCCCCAAGATATCAACTGAAGTATCCCCACCGGAGATCCTCGCTTTTCCCCCAAAAAACATGCTTAGTATAACGCCAAATTTCACTGATTTTTGTGCGTCCTGGGAATCAGATGAGTTGACATAAAGTTACTAAATTTTGATCACGGATACTTTTGTCCATGCCCCAGACTAGGACGAAGCGTTTTTGTTTAAATTCGAACCAGGGTTCTCAGGGGAGGTATGCATTTACCAGGACATGTACTGATATTAGAAAATGGCCGATTTTGTGTCAAATCCATAGTTTTCACGGTCGCTGAAATCAATGGTGACACTTCCATTAGCAATAACTCAAAATCGGCTACCATTGTTTGCGGGCCGGAGTCACCGGTAGATCGGGGTACCGAAACACGTAAAAATAATCAAAAATGAACTATAGTCGTGTCAAATCCCTAGTTTTCACCGTCGCTGAGATGAATGGTGATTCTTTCAAAGGCGTTAGCCTCTAAATACAGCTGGAGACGTATTTAGAGTCTCAGTGGTAGAGCGTTCACCTCTGGTGCTTGGGGTCCCGGGTTCGATCCCAGCCCCCTCGAAGTGAACTTTGTGGTGGAGAAACAGCGTGTGTCATAGCTCACCGACTCACTGACAATGACTGATTTAACACGTTTGATAACAGCGCGTGTAATAGCTGATTTATACGCAGTTGATATAGCGTGTATATCTGTAGATAAGTGGGAAGCGTGTGTAAGAGTTATAAAAATTATGTGTTTGAGTCGCACCCTAGATTGAATTACATTTTCTTTCAAGTAATTAAACACTATAAATGATGTTCGCGTTCGGTGCTGAGAGAGATTTATCCTATGAAGGAAGAAAAACCAAGACAGGTACAGGGGCAGCGGGAAAGACGCAGACTGTGTGTTAAAATTTAAATTATTCCCATGTCTTTTGCTCTTTCTTTTCCCTCTTTCTTTTTTCCCATTTTGTTTAGCTTTGTATACTTTTTCGGTCTCTTCATGATGCGTATTATTATCTTCGTTTTCCTTGCATTAATTTCTCTCTCTTAGAATTTAACGTGAATGAAATTTTTGCAGATTTATCTCGTTGTTGTTTCTCTAAGTGATGCTCTCAGATAGCAATACTTTTCCCTCCAAATGAAGGAATATGCAAGACTACTGTACCATACCCGCACAACCCCTATTGGACTATGGTAGTGAGTTGCGCAGTTTGAGCAATACGCACGGATAAACCACGCTTACATTTATATTTATTAAAATCTCATATTAGGACTTACTCCTCAACACAAACTTTTAACAAATGCGCCTTTTAAAATTGTGTACATGTTCTTCTTCTTCTTCTTCTTCTTCTTACTATTATTATTATTATTATTATTATTATTATTATTATTATTATTATTATTATTATTATTATTATTGTAGCAATAGCTATATGAAGCAATTATCTCGGCCAACTTGGTCGGGCCCGTCAAGTGAACTTTGTGGTGGATAAACACCGTGTGCGTGGGTTTGCAGGGGTTTCCTCCCACTTTCTTCATTCCACCATTTCATTCATTACATCATCATCATGATCAATAGTGGGACGTAAAACTCAAAGATTTCATTTCGGGCAACTTGGTTAATACACACCATTCATCAACGGGTAGTCGTAGCAATGAGTCTTTTACAACAGTTGTTAGCTCCATCGCCCCATTGGGGGTTTGAGTCCCTCTGTAGTAGCAAGGGTGGAATTTTTACTTTCTTCGATGTTTCTGTGTTCGTGTCCCTGTCGTGTCTAGTAGTCCTGGACAGTGGTTGCAGTAGAAGATAAGTCAGGAAGTTTTTTAAAAAAATAAAAAAAAAATCGCTAGAGCGCTGATTCATAGTTTCAAGGGTTGTGAGTTCGAAACTAGCCCGAGTCAAAAGATTTTTTCTAATTTAATCCTTCAGATGGAATTTTTTCTCTATTCACTTTTATCTCGTAATTCTGGATAGAAATGTTTGGATGTGAAAAAAGATACAAGAATATAAGACAAGAAAGATAAATTACGTGATATCTTTTGCAATTTTTAACTATATTTTCACCTATGTAGGATGTTTCTGAAAGTTCGGACTTCTATATCTCCTTTCCGCTCTCTTACATATCCTACGTAATTCCTACACTAATTTCGTAAATCACATATACATATATTGCAGATGTATCTCTTTCTCTTCTCTCTACATCATGTCTGGAGATGAATGATTTGATAACACGTTACAGACAGGATTTACAAAAAAAAAAGGAAAGAAAGAAAAATACGTTTTACGATATAAGTAATACAGGTTGTGGTGTTTAACTTAACATATAAAACAATAAATAAAAAAGCTGAGAATACGAATCTTTACAGAGATGACAGTGCACTGATGCTTCAAATTTGTGCCTTTACTCCCTATACCTATGTTAATTCCCTATCAAAATAAAAACTCTTCAAAATTATACACAAATTCTTATACAACTATCCCTTCCTTGGAGTACCGCGCAGTCACATACCCGTCACGGCGATGTGACGGTACTTTTGGTGACGAGGATAAAAATACGCACATGTCAGAAGTCCCTAAACAATATGGAAAATTGCAACGAAACTTCGTATAGGGACTATTTGCAAAACAATAAATGAATCGAGGTTTAATTTTTGCGGAAAAACAATGTTGGGGCTTAGGTCCTGGGATCGAACTTGGTACTTCATGATTTTAGAGTTGAACTAGTCCTTGTATTCAAAAAAAGAATTTCACTTCGTTTCACGACAGAAAGGAGCGAATTAACTTAATGTCTTAAAATATTCAACGCTTTCTCACCGAGAATCGAACCTGAACCCTATTATTATTATTATTATTATTATTATTATTATTATTATTATTATTATTATTATTATTATTATTATTATTATTGTTTCACGTATATAGTACATCGTTTCACGACAGAAAGGAACTAATTATCTTAATGTCTTAAAATATTTAATGCTTTCTCACCGAGGATCGAACACGAACCCCCAAAGGTCGCGGTTTTTCGTAAGTGTATGGGACATGTATAAACATTTTCGACTGACTTGTACATCAGCGGAACCGATCTCCCCAGGCCTCCAGTTCTTTCTTGATTTAGTTATAAAGACAATTGAAAGAACAAATTATAAAATGTATTTATCCATAGCTCAGTTTGCCTGAGTTCAGTTTGTAACATTAAAAAAAGACACACATACACACACAAACACACAGACACACACACACACATAGACACATACATACATATATGTGGATGTTTGTTTGCTAGTATCTCTTTCTCTCTCTGTTTGTTAGCACATTGAATTCCGTCTTAAAAGTATTTAGTTTCAAGAGCAACAGATAAGATAACATTTCCAAATGTTTTCATGATTCGCATTGTAACTATGCAACAGTCTGATCTACAGTCCTCCTAAACGAATGATAACAACTGCCGTGAGAAACGTTAGTAAACATCGGACGTTTAAAGGTATAGTAGTTTTAATTTTATGTTAAATAATATTATGTGTCTTAAAGTTTTATAATAACACGCCTACCTGTATGTCTGTAGTATGTGCTTGGGAGAGCCCTGGAACATCGAGTCACTTTATCTTTAAGTAACGATAATAGAATGAAAAATGTGCAACAAGGGAAAAAAAGAAATGAAATCTTTGAGTTTTACGTCCCACGTATATGCCTACTATGATAATGGAGGAAGGGAGCCGAAAAGCTATCAAACAAAATGGGTTTTACGTCCCACGATTATGCCTACTAGGCTAATGGATGGAAGGGGATGATGAGAAATGAGCGAAATGATGAAGTGAAAAAGTGGAGGGAAACGGAAGAATTTCCAAGAAAATCCATTCGTATCGTGTTTGTCCAACACAAAGTTCACTTGTCGGGAGCAGAATTTGAACACGGGGCCTCGTACATCACAGGTGAACGCTCTACCTCTGTATCACCGAGGACTCCCCCATAGGTCAAAGCACAGCACTCATGCTATGATTTTATCCAACATAAATGTCACTTTTGGGGGTCATGATTTGAACACGGGGGCCTCATGCATAAGAGGTGAACGCTCTACCTCTGAACTACCGAGGCCCCCTAGGTAAAAGCACAACACTCACTCAATGATTTATCCAACATAAAGTTCACTTGTCGGGACCAGAATTTGAACACGGGGGGCCTCATGCATCTCTGGTGAAAGTTCTATCATTGAGCATCCGTGACCCCCTGGAATGAAAGATTGAACTATATTACTCATGCAATGATTGTTTGACACCCCATAAACATTTGTCCCTATACTTGTGAAATATAAATGTAAATATATCTAAGCTTTTATATTTCTTTCTGTCTACATGTATGTCTGTATGTATGTGGTCTTGGGGGATCAGAGAAGTGAACCGAAAAGATAAAAAAAATATAAAATGTCCGAAATCAGTTAATATCATCTAAGGAGTTGAAGTGAAGGCCCCCCAGGGGTGCTAAAGTAACATTTTCGTTGTCAAACGGTGTGCCATCCGTTGTCTATTTGTAGACATCGATGGCAAAGCCACTATCAAAATGCCAACGGCAAATTCAATAATCCAGCAACCATCGATGCCAACAAGCGAAAACAAAACAGTGGTTCAACGTAGCAACTATTGTCTATTGGTTGATTGGCCCACTGTACACAATCAATTGTTGGCCCAACGTTTCAATTTAAAATGTTTGATATCCTCCAATACCATACCCAACTTGATAAGGGATCCAACAAAAACGTCAAAATGTAACATAAAGGTTTTTCATTTGATACAACGCTAATAAAATAAAGAGTTTGTTTATTGTCTTTCTTCGTTCATTTCGAGCTTCAAGTTTTTCTATGACTTCATTCAAATCTGAAATGCTACTCGTCAAGTTTTTCTGAATAGAAAGCATCGCTACTGCAAATATTTTCCGGTTTATTTTCTTTAAGGTACAGAAACACCTCTCTCTTCTGATGCGTGATAGGTAAAATTAGCAATTTGAAATGCCTGTAACTTTTGTGAATCCCAAAGTAAAATCCGGGTAGGAAAATTTTTGTCCATTTACACAATTTAAAACTATCAAAAAACACTTCTAGCCACCATCCTTTGTAGAAAGGTCAATTGATTTGGAAACACCTTGCGAAAAAATATCTTCTTCACACAGCCATAGAAGGAAAGATGGAAATAAGCGAGGAATAGGAAGAAGAAGAATACAGCTGATCGTTGATTTGAAAGATATGAGAAAATGTTGGGAGTTAAAAGAGGAAGCTGAAGGTCGACAAAAATGAAAAAAAAAAAAACATTTCCAGCCCCAAATCTAAAATTTAAACAAATCCTCATTAGTCCCAGGACCTACCGAAAGGCATAAAACTTAATACTAATACTAATACTAATAATAATAATAATAATAATAATAATAATAATAATAATAATAATAATAATACTAATAATAATAATAACATGATGCTCACATAAATAATTTTATAACATCGGTCAGATAATGCTTTTTAACTTGAATCTCGCTACGGACTTGTTTTTTCCATAAGTGAGAAAATTTCTTCACAGTGATACTAACTACCGAACATGGAAATAATGTAGATTCATTATTTTAGTTTTTAGTTACTCCTATTGTTTTTTAGTTACTTCTATTTTTTAGTTTGTAAAATTCTGGTAAACCCTCTTCATGGAATTTTTGTTTCGAGTTATATCGGGCTGAATTTATGTTAATTCCATGTGGAGACGAGTTGTTCATTCCTTAATGTCAGTTCAGAATACAGGGAGAGCTAATCTTTGATATCGCGGAATCTTTCTTTGAATTCATTTTTCAAATGCTGAAGCTGCTTGGTATTCATCCTGTACAAAGCAAGTGCCTTGTACTTGTTCCATACTTAACACAAATTGGTAAATGTAAGAATTAGTTTTGTAACAGTTTCTCCCAAAGCTGCAACTTGTGTTCTAACTTTTCTATTTACGTAACGTTTGCAGTAATTATGACTTTTCCTTAAAGTTTCAAATTAAAATGTAACAATTATTTCGTAATACTGTCATGAAAGAAACATATTGTAACCACAAAGAATCTGTCAGTAAGTTTGTGCTTTGTTCTTTGATTTGAAGAAAATTGCTAATTTCATCTCTCAAGTTCCAAGAATTTTCAGACCAGTGGAGCACAGGATACCCAGCACACTTCTCTGCGATAGGGAAATCTAGAATATTTATGCAAAATCTTCCAAGAAAACAGCAAATTATCGCTGGTTTAAGCCATATGAATTTGATTTAAGAACATTGTCTATGTGAACTATCTTTGAACGTATCACAGAGTGACCAAAAGTAGGTATACAGACCTGCATTGATCAAGTATGACATTTTAATTTGTTAAGATAATGAATTTATATGCTTCGGTCTATTCCGAGTTTAGGCATAGGTGAAAAGGAATTAAGAGCAAATAATGAAGAAACTAAGTAAATATTTTGTATGTATGGATTGCAATAAGTAAATGAAAATCCCATGAGCTGATCAGTACGGGGCACTATATATACGAGTATTTCATTGTTGTTTTCTGGAGGTGAACCGAGGGTCAGTGAACCGAGGGTCACAAACAAATGACTCAAGGGCCACACGGAACTCTCAAGTTTGAAATACTTGTTCTACAGTTGCAGACTAATTCTGTTACCGGAGAAATGGCAGATCATTTGTATTCGAAGTTTCATTGCGTTATTTTCAAATCACAGGTGTATTCTCAATTTTGAACTTCAAAGGATCAATGCTTTTCAGACAACTGATGTAGATCTACCAAAATGTAGTTTTTATTAAGTAAGGAATATTTTATGAAGATATTAGTAAAATAAATTATTAACATTCCAGTTCATTTCAAAGAAGAAAGAAAGATAAATCCTCTATAAGTCAATGGACAAAAAAGAAGATGACACACATCACGCAACATTATCCAACATTTCTCAAAATGGTTTAACTTTCCATTATATGGACTGAACTTGAAGATTTTGAAGACTTTGAGGCTCAATATGAACCGATTATATACAGACTTGATGTCACAAAGAAAAAAATATTAGGCGTACGTAAAATCGTAGGTTACATGCGTAAATCTTAGGGATAGGCGCGAGTCGAGTCAAATGTAATTTTCTCGAGTTGAGTTTCGAGTCGAGTCACTGTTTTCAGGTCGAGTTTCGAGTAGAGTCGAGTTTGATAAATGGCTCCCTCGTTCAGCTCATTTTAACTCGTTTTGGAATGGCCTTATTAGACTGGAAAAGGAAAGCCATGAGAAATATAAGCAATAATGTTAAATACTTTTAGTGTTTCTCACGACTTTTCTTATTAAATCCGTGTTGATAGAGAGAAAGGCAGAATGAAAACCAGGAAGAGGGCGACCAAGCATAGAATATCTAGACTATCAGTAACGAAGATTTATCTTAGACTTGAGAAATGGTTATCCTTGCTTCCTTTTTCATTATTATTTGGCCATGAAACAAACGCCTGAGACATATATAAGCAATCTACTCAAAATTTCCTATCGACCAGTGAAAACATCATTCTAAAGCCTGTAGTTTCCGAGATCTAATTGACGAATGGATTCGCCACAAACATATAAACGTCCTCAACATATAGTTTCAAAGAACTCGAAAGATGGAAGCACAATTCACATGCATTGATTTTTGAGAAGACTTATTAAAATATGAAGGCTTTAAGCATTAGTTTTATATCATAAACATTATGAAAAAGATATAGTTAACTAATTTAGACTATTTAAAGTACAAATACTTAAAATGTTTGTCTCGCGCCAAACCAGAACTTCCTAACTCAACATACTTGTACACTTTATCAACAAAATTATACTTGTTTAACAAGGAAATTATTGATGCAACATGAAATTTTGATCTTACACTTCATCTGTACTCTTTCCCTTATAAAAACAATCTATTTCTTCCGTTTTTCTGAAAATAAAGGTGCAAGTATTCTACAAACACTTATGTCTTTTTGGGTGCAGAATAATGCCCGTTCAATACCACATAGATGTGTTGGTTTGTAGTACTGAATCGCATCCTTTCCAAACAAAAATTTCCGAGTGCGTACCTGAAAAGATTGCTAACCAGCTCCGGAAAGAGGTCGCAACCTCCGGAAATATGTCAGGAAGGAACATTGGGCATGTCTGCTGCAGAGATCAGTAAAAACCACAGTTCAACGAGGAAATTAGTGTGGGAAGTCCGCACTTTTAATTCATTTTATAACCATCTTTTGTTGTTGATTTTATAGTTTTCATAAAATGTGAACGTGATTTAAAAGCAATGATAGAGTATGAAAGCCGAAAGAAGCATTTAAATAAGAAATAACCTATCTTGTGGATCTTCGGATAAGAAGAAAAAAATTCAATGGAATAGAAACATAAACGTTACCCATGCACACACAATGTTAGTATATCGCAAAGTTCACTTGACGGGAGCTGTGATTGAACCCCTTGTCCTTACAGAACAGTTGAAGTACACTTCATGTTCATGCCTGTTGTTCGTTCGTTTGCTGTGATGAAAAGACCTACAGCTTATTGTGAAATTCATGCTTTCATCCCACCGTGATCAAATAAGAATCTTTTAATTCTATACGATACTAATATTAGTATAGAGCGAGAAAAGAGTACTGCAATAGAAAATATTGAAAGTTTGCCAGAATTTGGAAATATAGAGATATATAGAAACAGGTGAAACCATAAAATTTCGTTATAAAAAAGACATAATACGGTGGACTAGTAGGAAATGGAAAGTTAGTCAATGTGAGGAATGAAGTTTTAGAAAAATAGAATGGATATGTTAATAACTTGCATAAGGGTAAGAATATAAGTTAATATCTATATGTTGAAATATAATATGGGTTGAACTTGGATGATAAAAATTATACAACTGGGATATGTAATATACAAATAAAATAATTTACGATATTGGAAATAAGAGCAATAAATAATTGTTCCACTTTACATTGAAATGTGTTGAAAAAGAAAGATTTGGAAGATTATCTCGAGACGAAAATGATAACTTTCACTAAAAAAAATTGAACCCAGAGAAGGTATAAGTAGTACTGAAGTATTAGTACCACATCACAAACGGGATTATGTTTACTTCGCATATTGAAAAGAAGGTTGTATGTAGGAATGAAAAGTTGTGGAGAACCAGTTTGAATTTATGAGAAACAATAGTACATTATACGAAATTTTCATCCTAGTAGAAGCGAATGGAAAGTTTATAGATAGAAACAAGTAGATATACGGTACGCTTACTGTTCTAGATACCTTTTATATCAAGTGTACTGAAATTTGTTAATAGAAATTATAAATTTGTTGGGTTTGAACGAAAAGATTGAAATATAATAATAAATAGATATAAGTGCTGTCCAAATAGCGACATAAGAGGCTTCATGATTTCCAATTTAATTAAATATTATTAATCACTGATTCAACTTTCATGTTAATTTAGTAATTGCATACACATATTTATTTATTACATATTATTAACAGGGAAGTTAGCTACTTATTACTAATATGGCGTGCTTTAAACGTATAAAATTCACATTTATACGTATCTTCACAACAAATGCAACAATTGTGGCTTCTATTCTATAATGATTAAAGTTCTGAATTGGGGCTTTATTATTTTATAGTAATTGAGTTTCTAACATTTCTCATGTTTGTGACTGATTGGCCGTTGTAGTGAGATGTATATCATGCAATATGCATTCCAATAATGTTAATCCGTTGTAATTGGGAAATGAGTGGAAACACGTAAAATTGAAAATAAAGATCAAACACATCAGAAACGAATCAAAAATGGCATTCATCACAAAGTACATGAGTAAATCAGTGCTTAACTTGCATGCGGAAAATATCGATACATAAACAATGTATAAAGTGACAATATTCAACAGTGCATGACAGAAAATACAATAAATGTAAATTTAATGTTCGAAAGATTTTTAGTAACTGTTTAAGAGAAAGAAAGACAGATACAACCACATGTGCTTAGTGAACTTACTACGGTTTGCACATCTACGATGCTCAGCTCGCGTAAATATTCTGAATTATTTATGAATCGCTCAATATAAACGTCAAAAATTACTACTGCAAGTCAATCACTTTGGATGTGTATCGTTCTCTCATCAGATTGTGTATAAAACTTTACTTATGTTTAACTAATCAGAAAGAAAAAGTATCAAAAAAATACGAGAATTATCATTTCTTTTGTTTGTGCTTGTATGAAAACCCAGATCAGTTACAAATAAATCAGCTTCTGGTTTTTCTGCTTACAATACTTCGAGTAAGGCGGAGCTGTTAAACATCCATCCTTTTCAGTGAAGCCCATATGTCTTGGGGATTAATGAAGCACATAATAGAGCTAATAATGAATCTAGTGTTTGAATAATGTTCATTAATTGAAATAGGTAGAGCAAACGTTTAGGTAAATCAGAAGCCTAGACTAATAGTCCTTTTAAGACAAAATTGTTTAAATTATCTTTCATTGGTTTCTTTGTGAAAAATTCTGAGAACAAGAAAACCGCTCAAGAATGATTGCGATATTATGATAAACTAAGTAAAAAGCACAAGATTTATATCTTTCTACGACTTGTGATAAGAGTGCAAATATATACTTTTCAATTATGTTAGCTTATTTTCAGGCAATCGTCATCTGAAATTTCCTGATTAAAGAAGAAATCACTGATTTTCTTAACAACTTAGTTTGATCAAACTTGAATGTCTAAACGTGTCGTATTTCTTTCCCATTTGCAATGTCTCGCAGATAAGCCCATTACATTACATCTACATGATCTAAATTTTAATCTTCATGGAAGGAGCAAATTAGTTCATAATCGTATATCATATGGTATTTGTTTCTGTAACATTCTTAAGGCTTTTTTTTTAAATTTTGTCTTAGGATATAATCATTTGTATTTTCCGTACTGTAGTCATGTCATATTGGACTTTAACATTTTTGACGTGCTCCTACATTTTAAGTTAGTGGCTTATTCCTCAGAAACTGTTTAACCGATTGATAAGGTTAAGGTCTTACATTTTAGAAGAGCGATATCGTTATTTGTGGTGTCAGTTGCATTGCATTGTTGCCCACTGAATGGAAATTCTTCACGGAAAAGTAAGGGTATTTTTTTTAAATCTCTAACCGAATTTCAAGACTCTTTTTTAGCTGCCGCCAGTGTTATCACATGGGTACAAGTCACTTAAAAAATCCTTGGTCGGCTTTTAAGGTACAGCGAAAACCTGAAGTTGCTGGTTACCATACCACGAAAGAAACAAATTCCCCGCTGTCATAAACATGAAATGCTGACATTTTTTAGGACTGGGAAGCAAATATCAACATATATACGAAAACTAGAACTCCCTTAATTATCCAATTGAATCTTTTTGTGGTGGGTTCTGCAGGTCGAACATCAGGTTTTCAGATAGTAGTACGTTTGTTTCAGTGTAGCCAGCAGAAGTTAAATAATATATCGGAGAAAAAAGGAATATTTTCCGAAGTTTCTCCCACAAATCGGGAATGAAGCTTTTTTAGAGCTTGAAACACTGCTATCAGGCAGACGCAAACCATCTGAAAATAAACATTGTTACACCAATAATATATATAATACAAGTATAATGGCGATGTGCAAAAAATAAGCAGGAAATTAAAAAATATATATTTCACTCTGACTGAGAAATTCACGCCGTTTCGTATGTTTGTACGAATGAAGCCAGCAAGAGAGATATAATGGAGAGAAAAAGAAAATTCTTCAAAAAAATCCTCCTAAAAGTTTTATAATTGGCAACACTGATACCAGATAGACACGAACTATCTTAAAAAATCATTGGTACATCACTAGTATATCCTAGTATCATGTCGATATTTAGGAAACAAAGATTCTATTACTTAAAAAATTGCGGTAAACAGAAAGGTAGGGAAAAACCAGAAAAATTATCGCTTAGAACCTAAATAAGAATTTTTCGTGCTCCCCCTAATCGTAGGGATCATTTTTCTACTGGCGAAGGTTGACTTGCGCTCGTGCTTACAGCTACAGATTTATAATTAAGAATTCCAAAATTTCTAATTTTTTGCCCAATTTTTCGGATGTTTTTCTTAATTTGCAACACTGACCCTGGGTCGGCTCAATTAATGTCAAAAATTAGGAATCCATCCGAAGTATCTAACTGATAAGTCTCGTGGAGATCACTGAAGTAAATGAAGAAACTCACACATTAAAAAAGAAATAAGATAATTCGAAATTCAAAAATTCTCAAAATTTTGATTTTGGGCTGAAATTTAAGAAGGAAATTCTACACCCAGAAAAAAGGAAACTCATATGATAAACTCTGGTAAAACCATATTTTGCCAAAATGATGTCCTGATATTCCAATTAGTGTCCACACAGTAGCGGATTAAAAAAGTAACACAAGTGTGCCACTTTGGCCATCCGGGTCGAAAGTGTTAAAGAATAAGTACTAACTTTCAGTCTAATATTCTTAAAGAATAAGTACTAACGCTCTTTGTTCATCAGAGTAAGTATTATTTTCGATAAAATCAAATTTTTGCGGACTACTTTTTAATGAACATTTTCTTACTTATTTGAGATATGATCGGTAATAAATGCCAATGCTTCGCAGTACTTGTTTGTGTGAAAGTGAATTTTAAATAAAGATTGTTAAATATCTTCAGAAGCTGCCTTTCAGATTCTTCTCTTTTACATTGGGCTTTTAATCACGGACCTTATCTTTACTAGTAATTGTCGTTATGATACTTTATTTCATTATAATTGGACAACACTCTTTTATACAGTACATTTTCATGCCTCAAATTTGTTGCAAACAACGAACAAATTTGGAGAGAATAAAATTGCTGGAAGATACATAATTTCAATTTAAAATGTATGGTTTTATGAATAGCATGAATTGCTCCAATGATAATTGAAAAGGTAAGGTTTCCAGAAAGATGTGTTACTAAGGAAAAAAATAGTTCACCCAATATTTTAATGTGAAACAAGCAAAAATTATGCCGTTGGGAAGAAGCAGAAAAACTGTAAAGACACAGGAAGAACCACGAATGACATTCGTAAGAAGTTGATAATGGTCTGCGAAATCAGTTAAGATACGAAATACTCAATTGAGTAAACATATATTGAATAATGTTGCTTGAACGTCTATTAGGAAGAGTGGAGACTCATCTTTTGCTTTAACTGATGTTTGATTCTTAAATGTGCGCTTTAGTTCGTCTTTTAACAGTTCAACTACATGAAGGGGGTTAATGCCAGCAGCCCGCCCCATTTATCCACACTGACTATCACACCTAACACTAATTCGAGCTTACTACCATATACTGACGCCCCTGACTGACCTTCACTCACCCTATAACGAAGAATCTAACTGCTAGTGTTTCGAAGGATAGATGGCGCTGGCGGCGGAAAACGAGTTTTACATGGGTATGACATACCTTACAGTGGCCAGTACTTAGTCCTGTATATACCTAATCCTCGTGTTCGAACCGAAACATGTACCTTGTCAGATGTTTTTAAGCCTTGCTTCTTAGCGCTACCACCGTATTTGCAACGAACGCTCAAACAAATATATTTCTTATTTACTAACACCAAGCTTTTTTTGTTTCATAAGTTGTTGTTTTGTTCTCAGTAAATAACAAAGAGATTCATTTGATGAGTGTTCGTCTGCAAGTATGATGGAAGACTTAAGAAGAATTCTGCATCATTCTTAATATTTTATTGTGATGTCTGATAACTCCTATATGCCAGCTTGGGGTCCCGGTGTTCGATCACAGCCCCCGCCAAGTGAACTTTGTGGTAGGCAAACACCGTGTGCGTGGGTTTTCTCGGGGTTCTCCCGTTTCCTCCCACTTTCTTCATTCCACCATTTCATTCATCACTCATCTCCACCGTCTCCTTTAGCCTAACCGGCATAACCGTGGGACGTAAAACTCAAAGATTTCATTTTATTTTTTTCCTATATGACATTAGTTATATCGCCTATTTTCTATTGAGGAACTAGGCTTACTAGTAGTCAAAGCCCAGATTTAAATATCCGGAGCATTTTATTACAAATTCCTCAAAGCCTGACCACGTTTAACACATTAAATCCTGTTACATCCTTATTACTATTTTCTGATTTCTACCAACTGATATATAGCATCATTAGCTCTATTTTCTACTGCATTAGGCCAACTACTTGTCAAAATCTAAATTTAATTACCTCTTAGTACCCATCATACATTCTTCTAAAGCAAAATCAAATATATATATGTCAGATACTTTCAGCCATAGTGAACAAAAAGGAGATACCCATCCATCAAATTTTCGTTTTCCCATATTTCTTTGCTGCAAAATATCTTGCATCGAAAGTTTCAGCACAGGGGAGGGGGTTGAATTGCTCTCTTCATTAGAAGAAAGTAGTATTCTTTTGTTTGACCGATTCTGTTTTCAATTTATATTTTAATATTTAAAATCAATTTCATATCAATATCCAAAATCTAGTTTTCATTTTTGTCGTATTTCCCGCTTGCCATTTATCCGTTGCGTATTTATTTTATTCAGGTTTATTTTTCTTTGTAATTAAACTAGTTAACCTGTAAATGTAATTAGTTATCATTATTGTATTCTTTATTTCACTAATTATCTTATAATGCAATTATATTATTAGTGTTGAGCTTATGTCCTGGGATCTTTTGTCCGCTTTTGCATTAACAAGGGTGAGCTTATGTCCGGTGAGCTTATGTCCGCGACCCGGACTATACATGAATAAGGAAAGGATGATAATACATAACTAACATGATTTGAGCGGGATTCAATACGATGACAGACAGGACTTCCAATTGTGGTATAAGGAATTAGACCAGAGAACCACGTCAATTTGTAGGTCTTTTCTTATAGGTGTCCATGTGGATGGCCAGTCATGATATAATTGTCGGGTTTTCCAACATTATAAGGCATTTCTGAAAACAAATATTAGTGGATTTTGTAAGTACAGGTTGGCAAAAAAAAAACCCCTCCGATCTTTAGAGTGCGAGATTTGCAAAGATACCGGAGTTTCAATGGTTATAGGCCAATAGACCTATGCCAGAGGTGCACCCACATGGTGTCCGCCGGGTCCAGAACCCAAAACTCAAATATTTCATTTCATTTTCTCACTTAAACTTCGTAACTCGACTATCACTTGTACACATTTGTCACGGAGAAATGACTTGATTATGCTCTCATCTGTACTCTTCTTTCCTCGTAAAAATAAATCTAGTCCTATCAGATTATCTGTGAATATATGTGGCAATAATTAACAATTACTTATCGTTTTTTCGGGTGGAGAAAACCACAGGTATAATACTACATAAACGTATTCGACCTCCCAAAAAAACTGGAACTCTCCGAAAAAAAATCCGTGTGCGCACCTGCTGTATGCTGTATATAGTTAACAAAATATGGCTACCTGTATATGTCTTTAAGGAAAAAAGATAAATAAACGTTACACGAAAAGCAAATATAATTTAAGGTTTATCAACTAAATAAAACAAACCCATAAAATTGTAAATCAAATGAATAAAATAAATAAAGTAGTTCCTCGGAACTTCATAGCCATTAAAACATTAACATCATCTCCAGGAGGCAATAGCACGTCAATCCGGTAAATTTGAAAATGCACTACGAAATCCTTATCGGATTGATTAAATATATATGGTTTCTTCAAGCTCGGAAGGATGAAAATGCCCCTTTCCTCTCCAAATGACGCCCCTGTCCAGAAGTGTTTAAACCTATGTATATTCTTTTCGGCTCTGGAGTCTAAACGCGATTCGTTCTTTTAAACCCTTTTTATAATGCATTTTTAAACATTACATATAACTTTGCTCATATAGCTATTTCATTAGTTACGTTGTACAATCAAAAACAATACTAGGCATAGATTGGAGCTATCATTTCTTATACCTCCAACCTATACTTCATATTGTTTCTGATTGTATATATACATATCTCACACACCGAAAGTGTTAAACATCAATGAACACTTCTGGTTTAAATGTTGATTTTCAGAGAGCAAAAATAGTAAGAGATACCGCGTAATGGCCTTTCCAGAGTTCGAGGAACAGATCTTATTCCTATATTACAATCAGTAGCACATTGCCCTGCGTAGGATAACAGTCAACTTAATATTGGTATTTTGGGTCGAATGGTCCCGAGTTCAATTCATAGTAGAGGCCTCGGAACAAAATGTTTCTCAGTCTAGCCATCCTGACTGTAAGTAAGGTTTTCCCTGGGCTTTCCTCATTCCTACTAGGCAAGTAGGTAGTAGCGGCAAATACCTAATATACAGGCCCCAGGACATTCCCTTGCTTTCCCAAATAATGTGCTCGCCGATGGACGTCATCCCTACTAAGTGACGAGTTTAAGGCCATAGATATCGGTAATACCCAGAAATATGTATAAATAAAGTATAACTAAACAACCAGTAGTTATAGTATAGATATGCTACTTCAAGTTAATATTAAATTTCATAAATTTTCAAGTTTGCAAATCTAACATTATTTGAAATGAAACATATTCTTCTTCTTCTTCTTCTTCTTATTATTATTATTATTATTATTATTACATTTGAAAAATACATGAAATTTCCTAAGAAGATAGAATGAATAGAATACTAATACCAATACTAAGAAATACAAACTCGACCTGTATTGTGGTTAACTGATAAGTATTCTTGTCTTTCGTAGGAGTTAATAAGGTTATGATTTCACATCTATATTTAGAATCAAATCTCATATAGTTTCGTGTGAAATGTTAGGCTAAGATGGGCATTCTTTTCATTTTTTTTAGTTGAGCGTTTCTTTCAGTACGGGAGCTATGTAAGATGTAGACCTACAGCTTAACGTGTGATCCGAACTACATGAGCACTCACCGAAAATCGAACGCAGGTCTCCACGCTAGCCATATAGTCATTAGGGAGCTTTGTAATGAACTCATCTATTAACAACAGTTGGTGGTAGGAATGACTGGGTATTGGGGATGTGGTGGCTCAGAGATATGGTGTTCATACGAGGGTCCCTCCTAGTTGGATCTCAGTTTATGTGAATTTGTGGAGGACAAATTTTGTCTGAGGATTTTATCTCGGTTCTTGCTTTTTCTCCAATATTGCCATTCCACTAATTCTTACGCAATCATTCGTTCCATGAACCATCCGCCTCATTTAACCTACAGGACATAAACTGAAATTGGGATGTAAAACTGAAAGAGTATTTTGACATAGTCTTGCGATTTTCATTTATGACACAGATACAGGTTGACATGTTGATACATTTAATTTCAGCGATGTTACTCGACATAAGCTAAAAACTGCACAACCATAAGAAGACGGTTTGTAACATACAGGTCTGAATACACTGTGAACTTGTCTGTGAAATGCAATACTGTGGTACAAGGAATATTTAAAATAAACATGGAAATTTCTCTTGCGCATGATTAATCATCTTGAAGCAATGAAGATGGTAGGTAAATCTCAAAAACAATGTTACATCAAAATTAAAACGTTTTACCAAAGCGATTAGAAAAGTAACCTGTTCAACATTATATGCGGAAACTCCAAAGTTGGGGTTGAATTCACCCCATTTCTTTGGCTCAGTGATGATTTCAGAAGTACTGCTATACTGGGAAGAAACGTTCTCAGGTTTTCAAAGAATTCATGTCTTTGATCGGAAACAGCATTGCATTTATAGTGTTAGCTTGAAAGTTATGCTATTTTTTATTTCCTTTCGTGAGGGTTCCATACGCCTTTGTCTTTCAAATGCAGCCAAATTCTTTACATTCACTGTTAGAATTACAAATTCATGTCGTAATCAATTTACAATTCTCAGAATTGTTACAAATTGAAAAAGATCGGAGGTAATTGTTCGAAGCAATAATAAAAATCGCTGTTTTTATTTAGTTTTAATAAGCATTTAAAGATAGTTATTCTTTAGTTAGAAAGTTAGTGCTAGAAAATTTCTCCTTCAGGAAATGTATGTCCCTGGAGAAGAAAATTTTCATCTCTGGCAGTTATAACTTTCCCTCCTCTACATTTTTTCGAATGGTTACAAATATAGATGAAATGACTTATTTTTGCTAGCCAAACTAAGAAAACACTTTTAATTGAATTTAAACAATTTATTAGACATTTCACTTCTCAGAATGTTTGTGGCCGTTAGAATCACATACTTCTGTTTCTTCAAATATTTATCTATTCATGCGGAAAGTACAATGTTTTGGCATGGAGCAATTTGAAGAAGGTTGAAAGGGTGGAAAAGTCAACAAATGTTTAGGTCTGAATTCCTGGAAAAGCACCCGTGTCAATGCCACATCATTCACTCAAACAGGTCGTATTGTAAACTTGCCTGCGGTGCTAGCTATTACCAGAGAGAACTTAGTGTTTCTTCTAGAAAGGGGAATGAGAATTGTTATTGTTAATACAATTATCATTGAACATCGTTCTACAAATACTTTGCGAATCTGGCAACAGAGCAGCATAAATAGGATGAAGTGAGCCTATGTGTTGAACACACTCCTCAACAAAAAGCTGCAGCCAGCAATGGCCCTTTCGTTATCTAAAGCCAAGGAGTTACGTTAGTTGGCCCTTCAATGTGTAAAGCCACTCCACCTCCATGGTTTTGAAAATAGAACATCAAAAAGACATGCTTTGTTTTTCTTTCAATGCTCCTTGAATGACACGTGAAGTTTGATTTCTGCGAATTTATAGTAACCTCACAAATATTGTATTTGATAACCTGTGTGTTAATTTGATGATAAGATGTCCACACAAGTTGCTACTGTTTTTACTATTCAACATTCTATCTGTGACTCTTGTCATTATTTCAATCAAACGTACATCCGATGTTATCAGAAATGATTTTATTTTTATAACAATAAAATATCATGTAATTCTAATCAGTAGTAGATGTCCAAGTATAAAACATACACTATTTAAAGAGTGCTAGTATAATCTGAAGCTGTGCGAAACGTGGGAGCCTGTATCAACAGATGCAATCAGAATTCTCCCTATCTATCCCATGTATTTTTGCACCCCGCAAAAATGTTCAGTGAACGCATACATATTTTTAACACTTGCTTCAACAAAGAGATTGGTTTATTTATATTTTGAAAGGTACAAAATGAGAACTTAGCACGGATTGCACTCTTCAAAGCGTTATGAAGCCTCAGGAAATGAAAAATTAAATTTGTAAGTCTTACGTCCCAGGTTATGGCGGCTAGGCTAAAGGAGACGGTGAGGGTGAGAAACGAATGAAATGGAGGAATGAAGAAAGTGGGAGGAAACGGGAGAACCACGAGAAAATCCACGCACACGGTTTTTGTCCATCACAAAGTTTATTTGCCGCGAGCTGTAATCGAACCAGGGACCCGAAGCACCAGAGGTGAGCTGATGAGCCACCGCGTTCCCTATGAATGAAGCCTTTGGGCCCGAAAGTTTGTCTTCCTTAGTTGAAATTTTTAAGAGTAAGTTTTTGTGTATGAAAAGAGAAAACTGAAAATTCTGCTATCTATTACTTAAGGCTGTGTCCAACACTCGGAATGCGATGCGATTTCCCTATATAATAACATGGTATATTTCTTTCCAAAATATTATGAAAACTATTTATTTTAAACATTTCAAAATTCGTCCAATTGTTTGTTAGTATTAATAAGCATGTTCACTTTTACTTTCTCTTGCTAGGGTAATATTAAAGCGCGCTAATTAAGAATTAATTTTCTTCCAGTTAAAAGCGTTTTAATTTATGGTCTTTATGTTGCAACAACGCAGAACAGCAATTAGAAGACTAAGCAGATAGTTTCCTTCATTCTCTGCCCCCCGCTAGGTCACGTGTGTCAAATTTGGGTTGCCCCGCAGACGAAGATACCAATGGAATGCAGATTGACAGCAGATGAGAGCCAAGTCAGTTTTCTCTCTCTTCATAGATCACAAAGATTTCATTGATTCTGCGTAAACAACTCATCGAATCGTTACCTGTAGAGGGATATTGGAACTAACGACGTACGAAAGTTTCAGAAAAGCTCTCTGTGTTGCTTTCAAGTGAGGGAAGTGTTCATCTTATAAAAATACTTCAGAACTGAATAGCAAACTCGCTTCAACTCGCCGGGAATTCAACTCGGGTCTCCCGCATCAAGACGCATACACTATCCACATAGCCCCGAGGGGCTCTATGGAGCTTGAAACCGGAAGAGTGAAATTGTTTTGCCATTTCCTGTTTCAGGAGAGATGTGCAGGGGAAGACGGTATTTTTCTTCAGATGCCCAATCGATTTTCGATAACTGTCGTTATCTACTACCAATTTAGATTTATGGCGATCAATGTTAACCGAAAAATGTTGATTTCTTCTGGTTTGAATGCAAGGTTAAGGAAAGAAAGATAACTTATTCTTGAGACGCTGTATGCATTCCCGGAAATTACTCGATATCTCTGAGAACTCACCTCTGGTGTGTGGGGTGGCCGGTTCGATCCCAGATCGCACCAAGTGGGCTTTGTGGTGGACAAACACATGTGTATGGATTTTCTCGGGGATTTTGTTTGCTCAAACTTTGTTCATTCCACCACTTCATTCATTCTGATCATTACCGTGTCTTTTAGCTTAGACGACATAACTGTGGGACGTAAAACACAAAGATTTCATTTCATTTCTAAATAATAAACTAATGCATTCTACAGTGCTCTATTCCCCAATAGACTGAAATAGTGTGACGTCACATCTTTCTCGTTGCCATAGTGATCGCAGTTTTATTTTCTAAACACTTGGGTAGACCAGCTAATTTTCGTTCTCATGATAACTGAAGTAAAAAAAGTCTCTCAGCAAATTTCCGAACAAACAGTTGTCCTACGCACGCAAACATATAAAAATAAGATTAATTGTTACGTCTCCATGTCGGGGTTTGACGATAAGACTGAATTCACTGTTACTGTTATTGTCCTTTTCATTAAAATTAGTTGGAAAACCTAATAAACTAATACACTAATAAACCTAATAAACGTTTTGATTCTTTGCTTCGATGAGCGTCCCGCCGCCTATAGCAAATGGCGTCCAGAAAAAATTGGAAATATCGTAGTAGCGATATTGTCAAAGAATTCTGGACCGTTACTGGATGTCCATGAATTTAAGCACACTCTGTATACATTTCACTTCAATCATGTTGATGAAGATTGGGAAGCAACACTTCAAATATCAGCTTGTTGGAGGACACGCCACTCCAATACTTCTGAGAAAAAATAACGATGGACACGAAGCACTGAATATATATATATCTTTATCTATATCTACCTATCTATCTATCTATCTATCTATCTATCTATCTATCTATCTATCTATCTATCTATCTATCTATCTATCTATCTATCTATCTATCTATTTATATATATGCATAGATAGATAGATAGATAGATAGATATCAATCTATCTATCTATCTATTTATATATATAGATAGACAGATAGATAGATAAAATATTCATTTTACACTTACTATTGATGCCATCATTCACTATTATTGCAGGCCTTATCAATTACTTTTTATTCTATTCACTTAACCAGCTTGTCTTTTCACCTGCATGTTAAGCCACTTGAAGGTCATATATATAATTCCTTTTTCTTTTTTACATATATATATAGGTTTCTTTTCTCTATTATCATTATTTCTATGTATAATTTTTCTTTATTTGCCCATTCTTCAAATTTTGAAAATAATAACAATGATAAAGTTTCCAATAATATTACAAAGTACTATGGCATATAACTAACTAACTCTATGACCTATAAAACCCGGAGGTTCAATGCCGCGTTCACAATAGCTCTCCACTGACATCTATCCTTATCGAACTACATCCAGTTTCTATTTTGTGTTCCTATCTCCGCGAGATCCATCTTAATATGTTCCTCCCATCTGCGCCTATGTCTTCCTAAAGGTCGCTTTCCGATTGGACTTCCAGTCTAGACTTTGAAAGCGTTTCTACTTTCTAACATTCTAGCTACATGACCTGCCCATCTAAGCCTCCTAGACTTGACTACCCTAACAATCTTGGGTAAACCGTATAAATTACGTAGTTCCTCGTTATGAAGTTTCCGCCATTTCCTATTCCCGTTCCTCTTGGGTCCCAATATTCGTCTCAGGATCTTGTCCTCAAATACTTTCAGTCTATGTTCTTCCGTCAGAGTAAGTGACCATGTTTCGCAACCATACAGAACAACAGGTATGATTATCGTTTTGTACATTTTAAGCTTCAAATTCCTCGACAGAATTTGCCAACAGATTTTGAACCGAATAGTAACACGAATTCCCTGCTTTTAGTCGGCATTTAATTTCTTCGTGAATATTATTTTCGTATGTTAACATTGACCCTAGATATTTGAAACTATCCACTTTATCAAAAGTATTATTTAATATTTTAACGCATCCATAAATGCCGCATTACAGTCGCGACGCACTTCCATGTATTTAGCTTTCTCTGCATTTACTTCTAAACCCATGTCCCTGCAACGGATCAGTAAGATCTCTGCATTTCTTTCTGTTGTTCTCCTATCATCCCCTTTTAAATTTACATCATCAACATATGCCATAACCTGGTGAATACCGTTCAACTCTAGGCCCTGCTTGCTATCTTTCATTTTCCTTAGAGCCTATTTAAGAACAGAGTTGAATAATAATGGCGACAACGCATCTCCTTGTTTCTGGCCATTTTCGACGTGAAAGCTCATGGACGAAAATTGTCCTAACAGGACTTTACTATGGGATTAATTTAAACATATCTTAATCAATCTAATTAGCTTTCTCGGTACTACTAGTCCTGTAAGAACGTTGTATAATGCTTCTCACCTAACCGAGTCGTACGCCTATCTAAAATCAATAAATACTTGATGTACCGGGATGTTGTATGACATATATATAAGTAATCTTATTGGGGCCAGTAATTAACGAACAAAAATCAAATGTTTTTAGAATTCACAAAAACTATTCGTAGACGGACGGATTTAAGTAATCAATCTTTTTCGGATCGGAAACGGAACGGAATTGCAAGATTTGTGCATTACGTTATGATAATAGCATACATTCTTCATTAAAAAACCAGAATAAATTTCGTATAACACATCTCACAGGACAGGAAAACCCATTTTTTATTTATCCTTTTGTTTTAGATAACCAATATCATTAAAAAAGAGTCATCACGAGCATTTTAGCAAACAGATCTCGTTTTCCCAAAGTTTTAAAACTATTCATATTCAAACATTTCGATTAGAACAACTTTCAATGAAACTCATAAGAAAAAAATACCGGCCATTTCATATTCAGCATAATTTAAATTTTAATGCCATGTGAACTAGTTACTTCTAGATTGATCTTGAACACAATTCTTTTAAATTATCTAACAGCATCTACACAAAGCTTCATTAACATTTACATCATTCATATGGGTATCCAGAAATATTCGCAACAAATACTTTTCTCCTAAAAAATTTATACCATTAGTATATACAATTACAGCGAGGGCAGAGCATCTACCTCGGAATTCATTGTCTTCACAAAGACATTTATTTGCTACTGCTATTTGAGCATAGCTTAATATCATTAACCATTTTGCAACACATTCGTCCCGGAGATACATCGTCAACAGGGTATATACAAAATAATTCTTTAACTCCTCCATGAATACATATTATCATATAACCACGTTTTTACCTTATATGATTTATTTTCTTAAACTTTTTTTTTATAAAAACATTCATTCTCTTCCTTTATTGCTGTTACACAAATTATAAATCTCGGCTACTGACATTGATTTAAAACACATTAATGGGTTGCTCCTACTAGATAAAGTAATTGTTAAAAAAACTTAAAAGAATTTTCAGATTTTTGAAAGTTATCAAAAGTTCTTGCTATCATCAATCAATTAGTATGCTGTGAAATAAAATTCATTTCGCATAATAGACTCGTTGTAATGAGTGTTCATTTAGTTTATTTCATTTATATATTCTTTCCATCCAACTTCTTTTATCTTTTAAACTACAACGTTATTCCAAAAATTAATTCACATTAATAAACTAGCTTAGAAACAGATTGAAACCTCACTGAGTGTAGACCATGCTGATTTCCCAAAAGAAATTCTGTGTTTTATTTGTTATGGCTGAAACCTAGAGATTCATAATCATATATCTCTGGCCATGTTGTCCTCTGAAGGAGAACCTTCATAAGGTACTAGCACTTTGCTAATAAGCATTAAATGGTTATGAAGTAGTTAGTTTTATTCCAAAATTCGTGTAATGTTAACGATAAAAATAGCAAAAAAAACCTTAAAAGTCTCCGTTACCTCCCCTTTTTATTATTTATTTTTTCAATCTTGGGTTCACGTTCCTTCATCCAATAAAAGAAATCAACTCAAAATAGAAAACTAAATGAAAGGATGATACATACGAAATTCAACTAAATTTTCCCATTATCGTTTCTTTTCTCGTCCTTCGACATACTTTTCATATGATTTCCATTAAATAACATTCACTATAGACTAAAAGCCATATGAGGCATATACGTTCAAATAATAATTAAACATATGTATTTGATGAAACTACTAATACAAGATAAAATCTTTTCAGTTATTTAAAACTTGTTCTTCATATTTATTTTCTTTTTCAATAGACGACTAAATATTGACCTAATGAAATTAGAATAAGATTCAAAGAAACGAAACACCTAAATCGACAGTACCTTTATGAATATTTAAACGAAATATTTTTAGGCATTGCAATTCGCCTTTTTCAAAAACTCAAATATATAAATATATATATTTTTTCACAAAATCTCTAACAATAAACGTAAGGTTTGTAGAAAAATTGAAAATATGCACTAGAAATATAATATATCGGTAACTATGAAAATCGACTTGTGAAGAAAATAAAAATCCTGTTTATGTAAGAATATATGTGTATCTACTCATTGCTAAAAAAAAGATAATAATCAAAACATATTTCTTTTCTAAATGACATTTTTGTACGCTCTCATGTATGTCATTCGGACCGATGAAGGCTTATAGATTCATCGAAACCTGAGATATTATACACAAGTTTAGCTATAAGTGGACAAAAAAGCAAATCAACTAAAAAAGGTTATATTTCGTACCTAAACTACAACATAGTAATAGCATAAATATTGTCGACAAATATTATTATTGGTTTCCTAACGTTAAACCATCAAACATAGGGACAGATTTTGGCGCCGATTAACTATGTTAATGTAACTAAAATGTTATCATAAATGCTTTCAAATGACTAAAGTCTTATATAACAAGAATTAAAATATTGTATCTTTATTAAAACTATGCGAAAATTACTATGAAGGTATATGGATATGACCACTATAGTGACTTCAAATGGTATAAACAATACTAATTGAGCATTCTTTAAACATAATATTCATTAGCTCAAATATATATATATATATATATATATATATATATATATATATATATATATATATATGACTGTTGACGCTTATATCAGATAGATATGACATTGTGTGTCTAAATTCTTATTAGTATCTACATTAGGGATATGACTTTTTAACTTTTTACAAAATTTTAATTTTCCTGATATTGTATTTAATGAACTTTTGTCTATACGTTAGTTCTCTGGTGTTATTTTCGTTCGGGGTTGGAAAAACGTCCCGCACCTAATCTATTGTCATATGCGATTAAAGTTAAAAAAACTATATATGATAAGAATTTTTCATTCGCAAAACATGATAATGAAAAGAAGTCTGACATCTAGGAAAGGCTTAATAGACGTTGGTATAATATAAATTGTGGTAACGTAATCTATTTATCGTATATTTACAATCAAAATGTACAGATCTTTGTCTGCACATCAACCTATCAGGCACGCAGAAATTCAAAGACTCCTATGTAAATAGCACATTATGTTTTGTTATAAGTTATAAGTAAGTAACATAGATACAAGTTATTTTCCAAATTTTAATTATTCTATGCACATTAAACACTTTTGCAAATCAGTTTTATTGGTGTTACATGCCTAGTAGGTTGATTTGCCGGTGATAAAACTTTAGTGTTCTTTGCTTTTATATATATTTGCAACAGTGCTTCCCTCAATTGTCTTTCTAATTGCGATCTCTTCTATTTTTAGATTAAAAAATGTCATTCAAATCCAAAAGATCAAAATCAGCAGTTGAATCAGCTGGAAAAGTGAACACAGAATTTAGCGACATGTAGAAAACTCCGTCCCAGCATACCAGAAATGAAAACGAACGTGAGTGAAATGTGTAAAATGCCTACAAACAGAGACATAGTTGGTAGATATTTGGGGTTATACGATGAACTGAAAGGCCAGTCGGACAGAATAAAGATAATCTCTTAAGAACTGTGTAGAAAGCTCAATTTTCTTTTGCTTACTATGCAGCAAATTTCAGTAAAAGTTGCCAAGCTGATACAGTTGTTCGTAAAATATAGAAAAAAGGAGGAATGAGGTGTTTGGAAAATCTCTCACTAGTGTCTTCGATATTACAAAAGAAAAAGGAAACTGGCTTTGCAGTGAAGACAAAGAATTGTATAGAAAACAACTTGAATTTGGTGGCCGAGTCGGATACACTACCGCAAAAGTTGCCTCTATATCAAGGATCCATCCTTCAAAAAGGCGAAGTAGCTCAATTGGTGGGTGTACAAGCCAAGTGCAACATGTATCAGTGATACTCAAGAACGTAAGGTCAACAGTGACTCTAAATTTTCAGAAGAGCGTAATGAAACGGAAGTATCATACTGCTCCCCCCTATGAAACGTAAGTATCAAGCAACAAAATCTGCAGCCAAACTCGTGTTAAAACTGTATCTGTCTAAAAGATAAGCAGCGACAATTCTTCAGAACTTGGCTGAGGAAGAAATAAATGTACCCATACCTTCATAATCGGGGATTTTGCGTCAAGTGATCAAGGAAGCTGAAACAATGAAGAACCGACTTAAAGAAATTGTCGGTGAACAGGAATTCTGCTTGCATTTTGATGGGGCCAGAATAGGAAGAAAAGATTATCAAGTGCATAATTGTGAAAGAAGTCTTCGCCTTGGAGTTTTGGTTTGTGAAAGTAGATCCGCCGAAAACATCTATACCTTACTGCAAGCCTTTTTGGATGAGTATAATGCATGGATGAATATCAAAATGATCATTTCTGACACCACAGCATTGAATATAGAGCACAAAAGTGGTGTTGTTGTTAGACTCTAGAGACATTTTAAACAAATGGGTTTCGATGAGCCTCAGTTTATAGGATGTCAGCATCATATTCTTGACCTAGTTCTGTGACACTGGGTGGATTCAGTATTCCCAATAAAATCACGGTCATCCAGCTTCAACTATCAATTCATTGAAGATGTTTTGGCTGGGTATGAGAATTTAGAAGAAAACAATTCTGGCACAGGGAAGGTACCGCCACGTGAAAACACGGAATTGAGAAATAATTTTCGCTTTCTATTTGAACTTCGTGAAAGATATAATTTCTACCAGAAGGAGAACAAGTGGCCTCAGCTGAACTGACAGAAGCTATCTTCCTCAACAATGGTAGATGGAAGTCACGTGCAATCTATGTATGGTTGCCTTTTTTTCTCCTTCCAAAATGAAGAGATCAGCAACAACGTATTTACGACTTCACCGCAACTAGATGGACAAAGGTATGGTTTTCAATTCAGCACTATACAGAGGACATATACAATGAATTGCATGCTGCAATCTCCGACCTAATGTGTCCTAAAGCTTTAAAGTGTTTTTCTGCTCACTTGGTAAAAGAACGGTCTATGATGGATGTGCCTCGATCAAATATTGTGGACGCGTGAGCTATGAAAGTGATGTAAGAGCATCACAACACTTGTAAAAGTGACACATATCTCAACAGCAAGTTCATTAACAGTAATTCACAAATGTAAAACCACTTTACTAATGTACTGTATAGAATATTCAGTGCCAAATGCAGACTGTGTAAATAGACGAATTTTCTTCTAATGCTAAAACCGCATCAATGTAGGTGCGGGAGGTTTTTTCACAATTAAACAAAATCAAAGACATTTTCGAGGTTTGCAGCCAAATGTTCATTGTTTGCCACCCCAGGCTTTTCAATTTGAAAAAAGTCATATACCTAATCTACATATTGTACTATTATTAAACATATCTATTAAATTTATTTCTCCTTTTCATAATAAAATAAAATTTCATATTCCAAATGTGCCTTCGTACTGCATACATATTTTAAAATTTCATTTTTCCGCAATCAAATTAATTACCATTAGCTTCCTAAATATATTTGCCAAAAATAGTTATGACCGAAAAAGGTAAAATTGTTACAGAATTTATATAATTAAGAATGACGAGTTATAACCCAAATTCTCGTCATGGTCCTAGGTCCTGATCAGACGACCAAGGCTGATCCACCCCCTTTACTTAATGGGTACCTATAAGGTTGTAAGCTTACAATGCTATTAATACTATACTGTCTTCCTTTTCTTTTGCAATAAAGTGATAACAAGAGAAACTAATTTATTGTCTGCCATTAACTTTTAACGAAACTTTTCGCATGCATGATTTACTTTTGGAACAATGGAGCATATAACTACACATTTTATTTTTAACTTTATTTGCATATAATTTCATAATAATATCTCATCAGAAAAATATAACGTCATATGTGAAACGTAATGATTTAAAAAAAATTAACCTGGTTCTGTATTTTCACAAGCACCATGAAACTTTGGATCTAGTATTGGCATTGAATTTAAACATAGGGAACACTTTCATAAATTTCTAAAATAACATTATTATTGATTTTTTAATACTTAATTTTTCTACTTTCTGACATGGTTAAATTAAACAGTATCATTTACGAACATCCTGTACATACATGTGTACGTATGCATATAGCATATGATCTCTAAGGTTCTTACGAAAATTCTGTAAGTGTACCTAAGCAATCTCTGAGGTTTCTAAAACAGCTTCAAATGAGGTTATTCATGGTTTAAAAATTTACAAATTTAAATATTATAATAACAATAAAACACACAATATTATAGGTCAATTTTTTATTCAGATGCCCTTCTTCTTTTTTGTCCTGGAATAGACACAATAGATATGCAAGAATTTCAAAACTATATAAATGTATTGAGGTTCACATATTTAGAAGAGTCATGATTGTAATCGAAATGGCTCAAAGGGTCATACGATTTTAAATTTGGAAAAACTTTTGCGATCTAATTTAACTCATCTTTACCTTTCATTTCTTTTATTTGTTTCTCCTTGATCCTTTCCTCCTTTCAATCATTCGCAGCTCTGAGTAATCCTGAAAGAAAATTTTAATTAAACATATACATGGTTTACGTACCTCATGTTGTGATTTGAGATACGGTTGGCCGGACAGTCTTCTCAGGTATGTTGTAATAGAAGTCCCTAATTAAAGGATTGGTGTGATTTTTTCAATGGAGTAACCTTGATCCAGTAGAGAAATCCATCATGATTACTTTGAGACACTGGTCAGACTACTCCCTGGAATTTCTGCAAGGTCGTATAATATACAAATTTATTTCATGTAAGAAATAATTCGAATGTTCATGGTCTTGCATTTTAACGTAAGATCGTTTTCCTACTGTTTCTGCACTATTTTCGTTGAGTTGTTCGAGCTGACTGAAAATTCCTACTTCAGGACAAATCCAAAGCCATGACTTTTCTTACGTCGAGGAATGATGAGGAATGTCTTTCAACCTAACAATTTGTTTTTCGAAGAGTTTATTTTCACCATGAAAATGTACGTGTTATGAGTCATCGCTGTAGGATTCCAAATCCTAACTTTATTCAAGGTACCGAATTGTATATTCTGATTTTCAAGAAATCCCATAATTTAACTACACAATGGTTTTCCGTACCAGAAGTGCAAATACATAAGGCACACATTTCTTTACCTCTATGCGGAAGTGGTGTTGCGATGCTAGCTACTATCTCAAGGGGTGATCATCCCAGGTTCGAAACAAATCACCAGTACCATATGTCACAACAGGCTTCTGCGTTTTAGTAAAAAAATATCTCTTAAGTTACAATGAAAGTGACCGCAACTATAACTCTCACTATTATCATCCCGTTCGCATTATTATTCTTTCTCTGCGTCGGGTTACCTAAATTGTGAAAACTCCTATAGTCCCAAATCGGGCTAACTTCGCTTTGAGAATCTGCTACATCACATTCTGACTCGCGCACCCCGCTGCTCTTAAACTGTCGAAATACTACTGAGCGGACAGCTGACTTTACACCTGATCGCTATAGAATGTCATGCATTTGTTTTATAGCATCCTGAAACGAATGCAACGCGTGAAATTCTGATTTATCAATTTCTAGCGTTAACTGAGAAACATTAGTAGTGTTTTCTAAAGCTACAATTTCAATATCAATAACGTCGTTCTGTATATCATTTACTTTACAAATCTGGTCTTGTAAACATGACGTGTGCTCTTGTGTTTCCGTATCCTGTACGTCACTTTCACTTACTTCAAAACCTAAAATCTGTTTTCCGGCCTGCTGTTCATTTACGTTATGCTCTGAGGAGGCTTGTTTACTTTCTACATTTTCAAACATAGTCTGGCTTTCTTTGCGGTCATACGTACCTTCGGCTCTACAACTCTCCTCCTTATCCCTATGGGCTTCTAAACTCTCATGTAACTTTTGGAATCCACTATCTATTGTTTTGCCTAAACGTTCAATTTTACTACCAATGACTTTCTAAAAATCGATAATATTTGCTTCTAATTTATTTTTTGAAAGTTCAAATCTGCGGTTCAAGTCTTCCCTGAAGGTACGTAATGAGTCGTCAAGCACTTCTGTAAGTTTTCGTTTTATCTGTGCGAGGTCTAACACTTTGTCTAATCATTTCTATTGACTGTCTCTAAAAAAAGGGTAATGGTATCTCTAAGAGTGTCTAAACTTTCTCTAAATTACAACTAATATCTGTAATACATCTGCACAAACACAATAATAATAATACATTTCACTCTTATAATGCAGAAATCACCATACGCGTGACGTACATTTTCTTTCTATCTATATTCTTTTTTTCAACTTAAATTAATGAATTAATTTTCTCGGTTGCGCTGGCAGTAGGTAGTCTATAAGAAGTGAGGAATTATGTTACAACTATTTAAATGTTAATTAGTTACTGTACTCGCGGGTTCTGCTACACCAATTAAGTACATTATTTTACTATGATCCCGGTTTTTGGCACCAATTATTTATGATATCGCTGTTGATGAAGGTCGCTTCTATTTATCCTTCCACTCAATAACCAATATGCAGTAGCGTGTACATCTACCAATCATCTACCAATCATCTCCCTACATCACGATACATAACATGCTTTGCCAACTATCACTCAAACTTGGGACAACGTGGTCGGTCGTGTTCGAACTATCTGTGTGTAATGATTAACACTATAAATCCTTCTTTTACCTTTAGGACTTGATGCGAGGGATAGCTCACTGTTCCTTCAAATTATCAGAAAGAAAGTACCACAGCCTACGTCCTCGCGTTATGATTGTCAAGTTCAAAGTTAAAAGATGACTTCAGTAACATATAAACTTAAATGATGATATTTAAACTTCAGAATTATCTTATTTACATATTTCTACTTTACATAAATAACTTAACATGCAAATCAGAACACAATAAGAAATACATTTGACATTTTACAACAAGAACCACTTATACGGCCGTGAGAAGTTTTAAAATAAATGTTGTTCTAACTAAACTTTTTTAAAATTAAAAACCGTTAAATCAAAATATGTACATTTAACTTTCCGCGCAAGTGGCTTATTCGCAAAATAATGTGTATAATGAATCTTACTTTTCACTTTTTTCTTTTAACAAATTCGTAGTATTTGTGCTGGCTATTTGAAATGATTTTAGATCTTAAAACACAATTGAGGAAACATAGCTCACGCGAGAGATAATTCGCTGCATATGCCTGTCGTTGTCTCAGAAGAAAATTGGCACTTTACTTAGAACTGCATCAAGGTGAAATCCCATAGAACAACGTGTCCTGTCGATAAGTACAATGAAATTGTCCTCTGACGATTATGTATCCCCCAAACAAAAATTCTATGCACTCTAAGACCACTGACAAGTGTTTTCTTCATGATGACCAAGAGAGATGCTTTTCTCTTATAATCACGAAGGACTTATATCCAAAACTACCAATATAATGCTGGTCGTAACCTGTCGTTTGGGTAAAGCATTTGTCTTAGGTATCCACTATTCGTTTTTTCGGGCTGCTCTCTACATAACCACTCCGTTGTGGAGGTTTCAGTGTCTGTCCTCCGACCTCTTTTGCACGATTTTTCCTCCCGTGATGGGGGCTTCGCTGTTTGTAGCCAGATTAACATGTGCTTCTTCTGGTCATCGTGGGTCACTTGACTAGCAACCACTCACTCAATATAACATTGTCCACTATTGTTTGATGATCAACAATTGTCCAATCACAAATTAGTTTAGATGTCACTTAGACACTTGGGTTAACTTGTTAATTTTCTTTCCCATGCGAACTGAAGTAGAAAAAGTCTCTCAGGAACTTTCTGAACAAAGAGTTATGTTCTACTCAAGTACACATATAAAAGTAAAGTAAATTGTGTCGTCCCCAAGTCGGGATTTGACGATAAAACAGAATTCACTGTTAGCAACTGTTCACTAAAATTACTTGGAAAACCTAATAAAATAAAGGTTTTAATTTTCTTGCTTGGATGAGCGCCCCGCTGTCGATAGCAATACTATAAACAACAAAAATATCGTACTATTACAAACAACCAAAAATAAACAACCTTATTATATCGACACAAGCTGCGCCGTTTTAAAAATTATTAGAAAATTTTCTGATTTACAAAGTGTTAACATTCAGAAATTGATACCACTCCTACTGATTTACGATACTAATAAAACTAACTTGTTATTTATATTTGTGTTAATTTGATGGAGCCTTCTTTATTCTGTTAATTTTCTAAGGATTATGGCAATATTTCTTTTATTTGCCCACATAAGTTCATTACATATTTGTTGAAGGGGAGCCAATGGTCATTATTTTCTTCTAGACAGATTTACCTTTTCACTCGAGGCATTAATCTACGAAATAGAGCTCTTCAACTTAGTGAAATCGGATTACTTTATTATTAAATTATACATTTGTACTTTGTTGAGACCATAATTTATATAGAAGATGTCATCTTTCATGCCCATTACTGTATTTTATACTCAAAACAACAGTGTATACTGAAAACTGCACACCGCATTGACCAATACTGTCAGTTGTGGTATCGCTTAACGTTGTATTGAAAATGAATACACATCTTTGGACTCACAAGCATATGCAGATTTCACTTGGTAGTCGATATGTATTTTCAAAGTGTTAAAATTTTCGAAACCAAACCTAATTTTTGTATATTTCAGTTTTATGTACAGTCTATAGGACAAGGTGATATTTACAAACAAATGAAATGGAGGAATGAAGAAAGTTCGACAAGAATAGAAAACACCGAGACAATACCCGCACACGGTGTTTGTTTGTCCACCACAAAACCAACTTTGTGGGCCCCGAGATCAAATCAGTGTCCCCACACTCCAGAGGTGCACATTGTCACTGATTCACCACGACACCATATTTTTTTTATGAAACTAGTGTTGTCGAAATACGTGGTTCTGGGAAATAATTCAAGTGTATGTATTTCGCAAGAAGCATAAAATCGTAGTACACCTGCATCCGTAGGAATCCCCTTGTTAATATCCTTTGCATGGTTAGCTCCATATCAATTTAATCCGAAGTATGCATGTCTTTTTAAACATGTTTTAACATTGTAATTTACTTCTTTCTTATTCCCGTTCATAATTCTTGTCAACCAATTCCCTTCTTGTGCAACCATGTAGAGGGAGCAATCTCTTGCTTCTCGTCTGTTTTTTACGATAGTAAATATTACTCCATTATTAGATTTTGCGTCATCTCCCCTACACTACCATTTGTCTATTGTTTCTCACAAATATTACTAGTTTACGACTGTCTGTTGTTACTTCATATTTATCAGTAATTTCTGCAAAACTTAAAATGTAGTTTTCTATATTTGGAATATTTCTCCCTCTGAACATTTAAGTGTTTTATTTTTACTTTTGTGTTTATCCTTTTATCAGCAAAATTAGCATATACCATTATCCTCTCTCTCTGTATCTTCTCTAGCAAATTACTCATTTCTAAAAGTTTTCTGATGCTAATTGCAATAGTACACTAGTCACTAGCAATGCAATAGTCACTAGCAATGGTGTTGTCAAGTGACGCTTAACTGGCTGTAATACAACAAACTCTTGATAAATATGACAGAGTTTAGTGATCTAGTTTGCATTTGTAAGAAAAATAGACAAATGACTTATAGTGTAGGGGTATAGTTTGCATTTGTAAGAAAAATAGACAAATGACGTATAGTGTAGGGGAGATGAAACAGCATCTAACAGCAGCTGGTGTACTATTTACTATCGTATAAACCAGACAAGAAGGAAGAGATTGTTCCATTTACATGCATGCCACCTTGCATAATGGACCGTTTTGGTAATCAAATGTTCTTGTGAGTTGTTTTTTTTTAATTTTTTTACTCCAAGTGATAGAACTTTGTAAATAACAGCATTTGATACATTATAATTAACATAAGACATGGAAGTCTCTATAATATAACATTTCGTTAATTTATTTATTAATTTTCGCTACGTTTTCTGTTGTTATAACTGATTGATTGAAATATTAAATTTGTCAGAGTAAATGTATGTTTCGTTTATTAAAGATGTCTGGTGAAATAACCAGTGATGTTTATCGTGCGGAACTAACCATTATTGATCTGAGAAAGGAAAATTTCATCAAAATCGAGATGTACTTTCAATTCTTACATACAAATTATTTATTAATGAACTCATTTCATATTTGTTATACAAACAATAAAATATGCGAATACTTTTAAGCTTGTCAAAGTAAATTACAAATCTTTTAACAGTACTGAGTCAGCAATTCACTTTTTAGAAGTTCTCATATAAATTGAAGTTTTAAGGAACAAATTGAAATGCGTTGCTAAGAACCATAACGTTGCTAAGAACCATATATATATATATATATATATATATATATATATATATATATATACGTAACACATTATCAGTTTGTAATATTAAGTTTACATTATGTGACACTGAAGCATAAATATCTACTCAGAAAATAGCAAAATAATACCCGGAACTACTGGAATGTTTTCTCTTGTTTAGCTGAGGGTAAATACCTCCTTTACGATATTTACAATTATGCAATAGCATTATGAAATTGATATATTTTGAGTTGTGGAAACTCACAATAAAGCATTTACTTTCATTCATATAATATGGTTATGTTCATACGATCTACTTATATTCATATAATATGGTTAAGTTCTATACAATATGATAATGTTGGAACGTTTGGATATTACTAAAAATTCAAAATATTTAAATTTATTACTTTATAATAGTCTCACGGCTCTGTTTTCCCGGCCAGAAGGCAGAGAAAAATGAGATACTACAGGTTAAATTGTGTCTAGGGATATAGGGATCAAGATACACCCATCTAGTTGTACCCTTCACTGCTATCCTAGAAAGGATGGGTTTAGATCTAGTATAAAGGAAGAACTCTCCTTCTTCATTTAACAAAATACAATTTATTAAAATAAAATAAAGATAACAAGAAAAGAGAAAGAAGAAAACATAGTTTGCAAAACTCAGAATATATCAAAGGAGTACTGAGACAATACTGTGACATCCTTGACAAATTATGACATCTTGTCTGTCTTCAGGTTTAAGTTATAACAGAATAAAATAAAAATAAAAATTACCAATTACAATGACAGATATTGATTGCAATAATTTCCAATCAATTAAAGAGTTAAGTTATTCTAACATTTGAAAGATAATGAATTTAGTTGAGAGTTCTCCACTAAAACTTTGCCATATTGAATTTGTTCCGAGGCTGCCTGCCGAAAAAGAAATTACTTAAAACAGAAACATATTTACCTGAAAAACTGATGGTAGGCTTCGTACAAGGTGTTGACACTTGACGAACACTATACTTTCAATCGCACTCAACTCACCATGTTTCACGGGTTCGGTCATTTTATTATGCCCGACTCCGTCATTGGTGACGCATGTGGTGGTGTGATATTCTGGATTTTTCGAAAACAAGGATGAGTCTCCTCTTCACGTGTCAATGTGAGGAGGGAAGAAAGATAGGACAAGAGACATACGCAATTGCTTATCCGGAATATGTTTACTTCAACAATCAAAATAAGTGATTGACTAAGGAGGGAGAGGGAGAAGTCGGATATTAGGGAGATGGTATCTCACTTGATCGGAAGCATCACATCACTCCTAACTCAAACTTTATGACATTATCATACTGATATTTCCTGAATTGTGGGATTATTTGATTCATATCGAGCCAATGTCCTGTTTCTTGCAAACTAGGTCACGTATGCACTGGTCGTGCAACATAACCTTGAGTGGTTTGTTGTTTGCGTTTTCTTGACTAATCATCCGAAGTTTTACGTCAAAAAGAAAACGAAGTGTTTACATAATTTCCAGGTTTGGATGAAACTAGAATGCATTAGTCAACCAATCGTTATCTCTCTATTTCCTCTCTCCTTGAATCACTCACTCCTTGGAGGTAAATTGGACAATTTAAAGGAAATAGCAATCAAACATTAAGATTGTTGTTCCTATAAGCAATGCATATGTAGAACAAAGAAAGAAATTTTAAAATTTTGTTTCCAATAAAGTTAAGGAGAATCGAACTAAGGACTTAGGAGTATATAGAATGGTCACGAAATATAGCCCGTGACATCTCCCCGCATTGGGTTTTCCAAGCGACTCGCTTGGAGAGGATAATATTGGCACTGAAAGGGTTAATGTAGTAACTGTGTACAATTTAAGTGAAACTGAATGCAACTCGACGCTTCAATATGGCATAGAGGTGGAGAACTCATATCATGAGTGTTGTGTTACAAATGGAAGTACTTACTTAGACTAGAAATTAAACTACTGAAGTTATTGAATACACTATGACATATGAATGGTACGTCGTATACTAATGATACAAGTTCTCTGTAATCACAACTCGTACATGGACGAAAATAAAGACTAAAGGTAAAGTACAGAGAAAACAACAAGTATATTAATACATTGACATACACAGGTGATCACAGAGACTGTATGAAGGTACAGCAACCATGTTGCGGTGCATGACATAAGAACATCATTTCATTTTGAAACCATAAGATTCAAATTACTGGGTTATAATATTCAGAAATGTAGCAACACTGTAATACAAAGCATAATGAACAGTAGTGAAAGAATTCTTGATATTAACAAAACATTAAAGATATTGTAAAATAATGTAAAGTACTTCCTTACTTTTTCAACAATTTCCTTGATATGGTTGAACCATTTAACTTCGTACTTTCTATAAAAAGGGGAAGCAAGTAAACCGTAACTTTTAAACAAGGAGGATTCAGCAGTGAATCCGTAAAAAAAAGTGTGTATTGCAAACAGTGAGAGCAATGCATAATACATAATCTATAAAATGAAAGTGACACGTATTCTAAACAATAGTTATAAAAAAAATAAGAAAATAAAATTTAAACTGAACTTTTAAATTGAACCAAAAAGAAGTGAATAAAGAAATAAAAAAAACTTGCTTAACTATGCAGAAGCAAAAAAAAAACTAAATTGGACCGTAATCTCCACCTTAAATACATTTTACTATAGTTATACTAATGGACACAATAATGATACATCACATTACAATTTAACATTTAACGCTGAACAAAGCGCTTTAAATCAGCAATACGATAAATGCAATGTTACAAAAATAAAACAAGTTCGCCAGAGCATAAGTACACATATAGACACGGCGAAGCTATATAAGGAAATCTATAACTTAACAAACACTACGAATAACTTCAATATATGAATAACATGTTTTGATTAATAGAAATAATGATGCTGTCGACCGTCACAGAAGATGGGATTTCGGGACGTGAAAATAAAATATACAGTATACTAAAGCGAAAATGAGTTTAAAATAATGTGTTCACTGCACCCAAAGATCCGTGTTCTGTGAGGGTGGACGTGTCACCTTTAGGGTCGCCGTTTCCCAAATCATAGTACGCGAACCCAAGTGTGCCGAGCATCAGTAAAGTTTGGGAAACACCGAGCCATGCACAATGTAGACCAACTTTGGGCCAGTTGTAGATATAAGAAGATATATAAACATATACGTGAATATTACATATACTCATGTGTAAACACAAGAGTATTATTGGTTGCGAAATAAAGGTACTACAGCCAGTACAGCAATATTGTCACTCACGAAACAGTAGCATAACAGCGGCGGAGGGTTCAGAGCATAAATGCTCGCATCCCCCATTGAAAAAAATTCCCATTCCAGGGGAAAACCCAAAAGGAAACCATGGAGGACTGCGGGCTGCGGTCCAACGGTTGAGAACCGCTAACCAAGAACCCAGAAATGCATGAAACGAAAGAAATCAGAATTAATAACAGTAGCATAAGGTAAACTTGGCAAAATAGAAACCACTCGCAAAAAGAGCGAGAAAAAAAATCTGAGCTGAAAAAAAAATTTATGCAGTACATAAATAACACAGGGTTTAGAGTATATTTAATCCAGCAGAGCATAGTTATATCATAGCACCAGTTCATGTAGAAGCAAAACAGAGAGACATCCGGACCGATAAGAGACCGGATGTTCCGAGATAGGAACAATGCAGTCTACGACAGCAGGGTGTGAAGGGCAGAGTGTCCAAGGCAGAGTGTCGCGAATAAAGAACGGGAGTGACCTGTCCGGAGCGGAAAAGAAATTGGACGTAGATCGAGTCTCGTGAGACCAATTGTGTTAGAAATGTCGGGATCGGCAGGGTCGAGCGCGGGTAGTGGTACAATATCGAAATAACACACAAGAGACTAGGAAGCAACAGAGGGAACCCAGATAGCAGGTGAGTATAATGAACTCGTAGCAAGGAGCTTATTGCAAATTAATCAGTGTATACTGAGGCGCGAAGTTGTTTAAAAAAAAAACAACAAAGAGCAAAAGAATTGTAAAAAGGAGGTAACAGAGAGAGAGGGAGGGGGGCGTGAGGACTGATGAAGAAGCCACAAAGCGGAAAGGGACTAAGTAACAAACGCTTGCATAAATAATATCACAATCATGGCTATTAGGCGTACATAGGCGTATGAGATCGAAGAAATGAAAAATGGGGTCCGAAAATTTCATTTAAAAAAAACGCCATACAGAAAAAATAAAGGGCGACATAAAATATAAACATGGCGCCTAGGTGTGGTTACGAATCACACAGGCCGGAAATTCGTAACAGAAGAGCGGAAGATCGTTGGTTGATGGAAACAAAATGTGATTGGCCGAGCCTGTGAAGAAAACATGGCCGACTAACGAAAGTGACGATGGGAAAAAACATGGCCTCCTCCATGGAGCACTGTATCCGGTACAAGGACTGAAACACAAAGTGGCCAAAAGAAAACTAATTTGAGAGTCGTACAAGACAAAAAGTAGCATTATTAATATTATTATTATTATTATTATTATTATTATTATTAGTATTATTATTATTATTATTAATAGTAGTAGTAGTAGTAGTATGAAAGAAGGCTGGACGGCAAATCTATATAAACCAACGGTAGTACCGTACGATACCGCATAATGCGAATTACATAAACGTGCAACACAACGAGGCTGGATAGGCTAACGAAGTACTAGAAACGGGCGGATGCGAATAACGTGGTCGTACCTCGAACAGGCCAAGAACTCGCCAACCCACCAACGATAATAGTTACATGAGTAGTATGATTGGGTGGTAGATGTTCTGCTGGTAATACTCAAACAACAGGAACACATACAATTGAATAAGGAAATAAAATCATACAACGGGAAATTAGGGTACTAAAAATTATGCTAGTAATAATAACGATATATAATTGTTTTGGTTTTATATACATATATATATACAAGAAAGATATTAATGCAATAAATCATTAAAATCATATATTGGGATGCAAAAAACTAAAATAACATTGTAAGGAAAACAACTCATAAATAAATGGAGAGAGCTAACCAAATAAAACTAAATAGAAAAAGTTACTTGACAATAAAATGTAGCAACGAAATCCAAATAAGCAAATCAACAAAACTAACGTTGCAACTGCTCAGTTTCAAACCATTTTCTTGATGAACTTCCTTTCTGTCTTTAGTTCCAGTGCGAGGTAAGATATGTGCTTAGTGAATGTATGCTACAAAGCTTGCTTGTCTGCTTACATATCACTGGGTGGTGGTTGTAAATGAATATATATAGGTGTAAGTTGCCCTTCACTAGACAGCTACAAGTATGTAAGTAGATGTAAGTGGACGGGGTTCGAACTCAGACACTCAGGCGAACTTCGAGAAAGTATCAAGTCAACATGGTGGTAGTGAATGATAGGAATGATAAGAGGAGCACAACCGCCGGAAATGAGAATGGGTATCCTGGTTCGGACTCGAACCAAGAACCCGGTAGGCGGAGTGACACTAGGGGGGGATGTCAAAATGGCGGACACTTACATGGTGGTAGTGATACATAGGACTTGGAATATACCTAACTGTGTGTGTGTACCCCCCCGGAAGTGTACCCAAAATGGCGGACAACTGATAAGAGAAACAACATTAAAATAAACAGGAATAGAAATGACAAGAGGAATACATGTATGAATAACGAATATACACTTACAAGGGGTCAATATTCCCATAATATGGTGGAAGACTTTAAACATAAAGCGGCCGCTAATAGTGTTATGGTAACTAAATAGCATTTAGTGAAACTTTTTTTTTTTCATTTTTGGAAAAAGTAGTGATTAATTTGCATAACCAATGGATAGAATTTCTCATGAAAATTGGTTTCCGGGACCAACCGGAAACAAAATGGCCGCCTGATGCTAGTGCAAGGATGTATGATATAGTGCAAGCATAAGTTTCAAATGTAGGATATAGACACAATGATAGGAGTTAGTGTGTGTGTGTAGGAGTTAGTGTTATGAACTAGTGTGTACGCAGTCGGCATATAGCTGAAATAAGACAAAATACCATAAACATTCATCAAGTTATCTCACCAACTGGAACGATCTTTGCATTTTTCTCAGCCGATGGGTAGGTTAGGTCATCCATCTAAAAGAAAAACTAAAGAACAGGTTAGGCCTGAAAAAGATAGTGTTAACCATACACGTCAATGTCAACTGAATGAATTTCATAAGTTTACTACTAAATAAGTTCTTATTATTACTAAAGAAGCGGAATACCTACACATAATTCCTACATCTAATGAATTTCTTCAATTCATTATTTCAAGACTCTACAATAATATTTACTAAATACTACATAATAGAATATATAATACAAAGATTGAATACTTATATCTTGATTATAATGATTGATCATGAATACTATTGTGGATACCTACATTAACATAGTGAAAGTCTTAACATATAGGATAACAAATATACTGATTACTCTAAATCTACTTATTGCAAATAAAAAAAAGAACTTTTTTTTTGCTATAGGCAAAATAAAATAATAATAAAGCAAAAGTAATACAGATAGATATAATAAAAATGGATAAGAAAATTAGTTTAGTAGAATAAGCTTATTTGAATTATTTTGCTTTTAGCCCTAAAATAATCACTAAAACTGTTTTCTTCTCTTATTCTTATTTCTGCATATAGAGTGTCTGTGTGTATCTACTAATCATGTGCTTTCTTTCAGCAACCGGTTTACAATACAGCCATATATTCGGCAGGTTGGGCATTACGTGGTGTTTCATATTCCGGTGATCGGTTAGCTCGCTGGTGCATTTGATTTGCACATGTTACTCGAGGGGCTGGTGTAGGTTTGCGAATCGAAAGACGATAATATAAACCACCGAGAGTCATAATAAATATGCATAGTAGAACATTGATGCTGACACTCACCGGCACGAATACGTTTGATGATGTACGAGACTCTTCATGTAGTGGATGTTCAGATAAAGTAAAGGAATCAACAACTGCTGGTACTGATAAAGGATATTGGGTTATCCATTTGGATGGAATCACATGATGGATTTTAGCCTGTAAGGTACTTGTTGAGAGGCAAGGAAACTTTGGACGTAGGGTTACATTCTGAAAAGAAAGTGTACATGAGCAACCGAGTTGCACGAAAATAGCACCAATTTTCTGAGTGGCCCTCAGAGGGATGTCAACTGTAGAACAAGTAACTGTTAGGGTTTGTTCATGCTGGTTCAGTAGTCAAATTTGGACTTCGAATTCAGGTTGCGTACCTACAACGTGAGCATATCAGTGAAAGTGAAAGGAACATTACTGTTTTTTTTTTTTTTTTTTAAGGATAAATTATGAATAAACTCTGATATTCTACCGAATACCAGAAATTACTCCATATTTTCATAGTTCCATACTTCTTCAACATCACCGTACTGAGCTCGGATTACAAACAATCGATACATTTGATACAAACTTGTGACAGGACAGTATGGGTTGTTGTGTAGATGGAGAGGAGTTAGGGGACATTCCCATGTTGAGGGTGGCATGTCATCTATAGATGGGCCAGGCAAGTTTTCTTTAATATTCATAACAAATCTGTTTTGAAGAATCTCTTGCAATACTGCCACATGGGCACTGCCGCGAGTATATATGATACTACCGCGAGGAATTGCTCCAAGTACACGGGCTCTAAGTTGGAATTCGTCTAAGGAGCCCATGCCCCAAGTGATTCCTGTGTTTCTTTCATAAATGTTGTGTTGCTCTTTCTCAAATTTGGACAAAGTTTCGAAATGGCGTGTTGGTCTTACAATCTTATGATCCATATATGGGTTCCTACCAGCTACTAAGCGACTGGAAATGATAGGGATCAAAGCGAACTCACGAATTAGATAAGAGTTTACGGTGTACATACCGTTAAAATCCGCAATGAAGATTGACATTTCCCTACGAATAAATGAAAACATTTAGGTCACTACGGTTAAACTAATAGTTTCAAATACTGGCATTTACATAATATGTGATACACAAAGTTGTGGAAACCTATAAGAAATGCACAGAGATAACTTAGAGAAATGATCCTATTCCTGACTCTGGGAAGTACTGGGTTGAGCATTCCTTTGGGAATCGGAGTCACCCTTACGCTGAGGTGCACTATTATTAGGTCTTTGTTGGAACCTTGATGGTTTCTGATTACGCGAAGTTTGATTTCGTTTGTTTTGTGGTTGTTGGAATTTACGTGTGTTACGGTGATACTGATTATATTGTCTGCGCTGTTGATCGCTGGTGGTTCTATTGTATGCCTGATTCTGTTGACGGCGATACTGGTTCGAACCCTGACGATAATACTTATTGCGATTTTCAAGAGTCATGTTACGCAGTTGTTTTATTAGGGCCCGAACAGATGGATCTTGGCGTCTAGGACGCTGGCGAACTGGCTCTTCCGAACGTTGAGCCTGCTTAGTGGTAGTGCCTATTTTGGACGTATACTCATCTATTGCCCTTAAGTTGGCTTGATGTTCTGCAGCTTCGTAAAGCTGTAGATGTTTTTGTAGGTCATCCAGAGTTTGGCAATCCTTAGTTATAATGAATTGAAGGGCAGGACTGTCCAAACCCTTTAGAATATTTCGGATTTTCTCTTTCTCATCCATAGTGCCGTTTGCCCTTTTACATAAGCGAAGGACATTAAACATGTATTCATTGTACGATTCATTTGGCAGCTTCTTTCTCTGATACAATGCTGCAAATGCATCGCCGATATCTCCAGGTGATTTGAAAGCCTTAAGGAGTTTATCCCTAACTTGATTGAAAGTGACCCCTTCAGCGTTCAACTCGGCACTGTGAACTTCGAAGTAATCGCGAGCACTACCTGAAAGGTATGGGAGTAGATATGCCCTCTTTTCGGCATCACTCCACTTAAACATCTGAGCCGCGCTTTCGAAATCATCAAGAAAACGCGTCACATCCTGATGAGGTTTCCCAGAGAATACATCAATTGGGAAAACTGGAATTTTATTATGAACCGTCACCTGGGGTGTTTCTTTGGTATCCATTACAGAAGGGGTAGATTGTTTGGAATGTCTACTTGGTAACTCTAATTTTATAGAAATGTCACAAGGATTAGACTTACAATGACTACGTGTACGGGCTGCTACTGGACTCCCAGACATGTATTGTTCCTGCGGTTACCAGATGGTGTTTTCCTTTCTACAGTCTGCAAAAAGAGAAAACAGTCCATCAGGGTAGAGTTTAAATGAATATTGGTTCAAACCCGGGAATCTTGAACCTAAGCTGCCTACTCGAAGAACCTTAGGAACATTTTTTTTGAGAGTACAGGGCGTATACAACAAAGTAATTTTTTTTGCCAATCAATTCAAATAAAATGGATGTCTTCGAGACCTAGCCGGCCTGGATCACGAAGACACCAATCTCTATCTAATTAAACAACTGCAAAGAGACACCATAGAAGGAAGATGATTCTAAATTTTTTTTTTTAGGCTTTAGTATCAGAGTTGATAGGATTGCCTGGAGACCATTTGCGTTCATGAAATGATTTTAAGCGCTTAACATTCACCGTAAATTCCTTGTTATCACTACCAAGTGTTCTTAAGACACAGGTGTTACGAGGTAACACCTTGATTATTTCGTAAGGACCAACATAGTGCTTTCGCTCTAGTTTATATGAACGACCAGGTTTCCTAGCGTAGGACTTTAATAGTACTTTGTCACCTATTTTATACGATATTTCACGCCTTCCTTTATCAATCCGTTCTTTATCCTTAGCCTGTCGCTGGGCTAGAGCTTTCTTGGCAACTTCGTGAATTCTTTTGAGTCTTGTTTTGAACTCACGAGACATTGGTTTATAACATTGCGTCTCTAATTCATTAAACAACTTCGGTTTTCTGTTATACACTAGCTCGAAGGGACTATATGGATGCAAGTCGTGTCTACTTATATTATAAACGTAAGCTGCTAAAGGAACGTACTTTGCCCATTGTTTTTGATTCGCATCAACGTATTTACTTAGGTATTTGGCCAAGGTATAATTCCAATTCTCTACACGCGCTTGGGACTCTGGGTGATAGGAACTACTGAATACCTGCTGTATGCCTAACAATTTAGCTGTCTCCTTCATCAGTTCGGAATGAAAGTTACTTGCATTATCTGTTTGTATGATCGACGGAGGACCATACACACAGACAATATTTTCAATCACGAAGTTCACCACACTTTTTGCAGTTACGGATCGCAAAGCTCTGGCAACTGTATACCTGGTCATCTTACAAGTGCAAGTGATGATATATTTATACGAATTGGAAGGAGGAAGAGGACCAAAAATATCGAGTTCCATGGAATAAAATGGATGTTTAGCATCTACTGGGCAATGGAAACCTTGTTTAGGTCTATTGTCAGCGTTCCTCTGCTGGCACGGAAGGCAGGACTTGACATAGTCCCGCACTATTCTGCCCATATGGGGAAAATAGAAACGGGTGTTTATCTTTCCATACGTCTTTGTGAAACCAAAATGCCCACCATGCAATTCTGAGTCATGAGCTTCTAGAAGAATTTTCGGAATTTCTGATTCCGGAATGCACAGTTTGAGGTCATCTCCCATTTTTCTATACAACACACCGTCCTTTAACACATAAGGGCGTGCGACAGCACCAGTCGGGTTGTCTTTGACTTCCTTTAGGATTTTGGAAAAGGATGAGTCCTGTGCTTGTTTAGCTGCCATGGTTTCTTCAGTATTTACCCGAAGATAATTCACCATAGGTCCTACTTCTCTTAGATCGCGCTCTTCTTGAGACAACTCAGTAACAGGGTACCTTGATAAACAATCTGGGACATAATTTGTTTTTCCTGGCTTATGCACGACTTTGAAAGAATATTGTTGCAATCTTACTGCCCATCTTAAATATTTTCCACGAAGAGAAGTGAGATTGCGTAAGTAGCAGAGACTACATGCATCTACATACACTACGAAATCAATTTCACACAAGTAATGATGAAAATGAAGAATACTTTGCACTAATCCTAAAGTTTCGATTTCCGGTATTGAATAATTAGATTCAGGTTTAGTAAGGGTTCTGCTAAAGTATGCAATAGGATGTCTTTTCCCATCCTTAACCTGTATGAGAACCGATCCAATGCCTTTCTGGCTTCCATCTACATGTAATTCTGTTGGGAGTTGTGGGTTAAACATCTGAAGAACTGGAGCCTCTGTGAGTTTCCGTTTTAAGGTTTCGAATGCTAATTTCTGTTCTTCGCCAGAACGAAATGGAACTGAAGGTTTTGTTAGTTCAGTGAGAGGCTTAGCTATGATGGAGCAATTTTTTATGAATCTCCGAAAGAAGTTTACACAACCTAGAAATGAACGAACATCTTTGACAGTTTTTGGTTCGGGGATTTTTGTGATTGCTTCGATTTTTGATGGAACCGGTGATAGCCCATCTCGCCCAATTTTGAAACCTAAAACTTCTAAATTGTTATATGCTATATGGCATTTCCCTGGGTGGAGTTTCAGATTAGCTTCTCGTAGTCTCTGAAAAACTAAGTTGATTCTTCTAGCCATCTCAGGAAAGTCAGGAGCGTATACAATAAGGTCATCAAGAAACACGACCATGATATTGAATTTCAAAGACGCAAAAATTTTGTCCATACATCGCTGGAAACAACTTGGACTTGTGGATAAACCCATAGGAACTGTCTTAAAACAGAACAAACCTTCACTACATATGATTGATGTCTTTTCCTGGTCTGATTCCTTTAGTTTGACCTGATAATATCCACTGCGGAGGTCTAGGGAGCTTAGAAACTGAGAGTTGCCAATGTAATATAGAAGATCATCTATCAGAGGGGCCCGATATTGGTCTCGAACTATGTACTGGTTGATTTTTCGGAAGTCACAAACGAGTCTATTTTCACCATTTTGTTTCTTTACCACTAACACTGGAGATGCGTAGGCAGATTTCACTGGCCGAATTACATCTTGAGCTAGAAGTTTGGCTATTTCTTGTTGTATTATTTTACGCTGTGACGGCGTTTCTCTATATGGTGCGGTACTTATGGGTACATTTGTGAGCATTTCGATTGAATGTTCATATTCTGGAGTTACTGTAATATCCTCAACACGCCAGGCAAAAATATCTTGGTATTCGCGGAGTAAATCCACAATCTCTGCCCGTTGATCAGGCGTGAGATCGGGTGAGATGTCTATTTCAGTGGCTACATCATGTTCAGAAGTCACCGACTGGACTGATGAAGAGGCCTGGGGCTTATCTTCGCTTTTCCGAGTCAACCGATTTACTGAAGCAACAGATTCAGAATGTACAATTTCGTCATATTCTTCTAACTTACCTATCTTGGTACCTGAAGGGATAACGGTGGTCACATGATTGCAGTTAAGTACTAACACTTGACCTTCTAATTTTGGGTCATATGAAGTACGTGGTACAAGACATCGAAACCGGTGATGTAACTCATCACTAGGTTCAATGTACATCTTAGTAAAATTATGGGAATCAGTTCTTACTTTTACTACCGCCATTTGTTTGGCGGGGATCTTTATTTCGTTAGCAGTGTAAACAAACACTGATGGCTTATATTTTTCTATGTCCTGAATTCTAAAGATCGACCAAGCATCATCGTCTAAAGTCTCTTTTTCAACATTGTTGTTTGTTGGACTTTGTGATTGTTTATCTTTCATCTGATCTTGGGTAGACGTGTAATCCCTTGACTTACTCTGGGTTAGACTACTCCTCGAATTTATTTTCCGCTGTGGTCTTTGCCATTTATTTCTTCTTCTAGTGGAGTTTTTGGTTCGATTCCTACTGGTGGTGATCACATTGGAATCATTGCGTGCATTTATGTCAGGAGGTCCCCGTGGTAAACCTGAACGTGTGAAGTAGTAAACACGTGATAGGTTTAACCTGGGTCTAAACCTAGACTTGGTACATTTGCGGTTTGTCCAGAAATAAACTCGTCTCTTGGGTTGACCTGCAGGGGTTTTCAACAGCAAATAGTTTGGGTGGATGGCAAGTGAATACTTTTGGATAAAATCATTACCTAGAATAACACTATGTTCGTTTTGGCGACCTTTCAACAAAGCCATATTTAACCACATACGGTTGGTATAGCCTTGATGATCCTTTAAATAGAAACATAACCGAACAACTGGAAGTACTTCGGTCAGGTTTCCACCTATAGTCTGGATTCGAACTGTGGATTTAAGACGATTTGCTATAGAAAGCTTGGGTGGTATTAAACTTTCGTGACACACGGAGACTTCACTTCCCGTATCCAAAAGAGCATTTGCCAATCGCCCTCCTAACTTAAGACGAACCGTGGGGAGTGATGTACCTAATTGTGGACCTTTGACAACACCAACGGCAGATAATTTAGTTTTCGTGTTAGGACTACCATCCCTTATCGAGGGAGTCAACGTACTACGTGTTTTCAGATTGTCAACACTTTTTAAAATTCGTAATTTCCTAATAACATCCTCTAATGATCTCACTTCAAATAACATAAGAGTCTCAGCATATGGGAGAGGGAGAGCTCGAAGCAAATAAAGTAGCCATTCCCGTTCGGAAATGTCAGGTCTTACTAGCAGCCAATCTCGTTTGTAAGTGTAAACGAAAGAATCCACTGCATCATCGGGTTGGAGTTTTCGCTTCAGAAGATCCCGATGCAGATAGGATAAATACTGGTCGTCTGGAAATGCTGTTATCAAGAGTTTTTTCAACTCTGCAAACGTTTGCATTTCTGCTATGCGTGGTCGTACTACGTACTCCCATGCTTGAGCACTTTCTCGAAGACATAATGAGAAACAGGAGAGTTTCTTTTCTTCAGACCATTGGTATGCTTGAGATAACAGCTCATAGTCTGCCAGAAAACGAGTAACTGATTCACCTTTGGCTCCCTTAAAGACAGGAAAGTTTAAAGTAGGAGCCCACACTAACTTAGATTCCTGGGTACCTAACTCAACACGAGGTGTGAAAGGTGAAGCCTCAGTGGTTTCTTCTTTAGGATGTTCATCCTGATTGGGGATGTCACCTGGTTGTACTTGTATCTGTAGAGGAGATGCAACTTCCTCTTTTGGTATTTTTAGAGGGTCCTGAGGAGTTGAAGTAGCCATTGGGTTATGAAATTCATAGCTACTTGACATGTTCCCAGGGGAATCCGAGGATGAATCTGAGAATACGGTGCGTGGTTTCGGTGCGGGTTTCGACACCGTCTTATATTCAGTAGTGTCCAAAGGTTCCTCATGAATTGCTTGAGGGAGGAATGACCCAACCATAGGCCTTCCTGGGCATGGCGTTCTCTGCAATTCCTCATCATTCTTAGCAATAGCTCCACATTGCAAACAGTGCACTTGTGAACATTGCGGCCGAACACTCGATGAATGTGAGGTTTTTGACTTTTTGACCTTAGTCCGCTGCATAAAGAAAGACATGACCGAAACAGAATGGATCTTCAAATTCTAGTGACAAAAATACAGCCCATATGCTGAATAATGATTAACATATTCTCACAAAATATTCATGGAATACAATATGGATGGACAATAACATTCTTACACTAAAATAGAGGCAGGCATACTCTAAACAAAAGCAATTAGGCAATGGGAAAGGTACAAGGGCGTGATCCCGGCTGGGCCCCCAAAGTTCTCACGGCTCTGTTTTCCCGGCCAGAAGGCAGAGAAAAATGAGATACTACAGGTTAAATTGTGTCTAGGGATATAGGGATCAAGATACACCCATCTAGTTGTACCCTTCACTGCTATCCTAGAAAGGATGGGTTTAGATCTAGTATAAAGGAAGAACTCTCCTTCTTCATTTAACAAAATACAATTTATTAAAATAAAATAAAGATAACAAGAAAAGAGAAAGAAGAAAACATAGTTTGCAAAACTCAGAATATATCAAAGGAGTACTGAGACAATACTGTGACATCCTTGACAAATTATGACATCTTGTCTGTCTTCAGGTTTAAGTTATAACAGAATAAAATAAAAATAAAAATTACCAATTACAATGACAGATATTGATTGCAATAATTTCCAATCAATTAAAGAGTTAAGTTATTCTAACATTTGAAAGATAATGAATTTAGTTGAGAGTTCTCCACTAAAACTTTGCCATATTGAATTTGTTCCGAGGCTGCCTGCCGAAAAAGAAATTACTTAAAACAGAAACATATTTACCTGAAAAACTGATGGTAGGCTTCGTACAAGGTGTTGACACTTGACGAACACTATACTTTCAATCGCACTCAACTCACCATGTTTCACGGGTTCGGTCATTTTATTATGCCCGACTCCGTCATTGGTGACGCATGTGGTGGTGTGATATTCTGGATTTTTCGAAAACAAGGATGAGTCTCCTCTTCACGTGTCAATGTGAGGAGGGAAGAAAGATAGGACAAGAGACATACGCAATTGCTTATCCGGAATATGTTTACTTCAACAATCAAAATAAGTGATTGACTAAGGAGGGAGAGGGAGAAGTCGGATATTAGGGAGATGGTATCTCACTTGATCGGAAGCATCACATCACTCCTAACTCAAACTTTATGACATTATCATACTGATATTTCCTGAATTGTGGGATTATTTGATTCATATCGAGCCAATGTCCTGTTTCTTGCAAACTAGGTCACGTATGCACTGGTCGTGCAACATAACCTTGAGTGGTTTGTTGTTTGCGTTTTCTTGACTAATCATCCGAAGTTTTACGTCAAAAAGAAAACGAAGTGTTTACATAATTTCCAGGTTTGGATGAAACTAGAATGCATTAGTCAACCAATCGTTATCTCTCTATTTCCTCTCTCCTTGAATCACTCACTCCTTGGAGGTAAATTGGACAATTTAAAGGAAATAGCAATCAAACATTAAGATTGTTGTTCCTATAAGCAATGCATATGTAGAACAAAGAAAGAAATTTTAAAATTTTGTTTCCAATAAAGTTAAGGAGAATCGAACTAAGGACTTAGGAGTATATAGAATGGTCACGAAATATAGCCCGTGACAATAGTACATATATATTGATGACTATCCGCATAAAATCATCTACTATTAAAAACCAAAACAACTGTTTTATGACATAAGAAGTACATAGTTCCACTTTGTAACCTGATATTTTGTTTTGAATAAACTTAATATTTATTCCAGATATATTTGGCATCAAATATATATGTCAACAAACAACCATACGATTTTGAAGTAGAACTAATATATGATGAGTTTGACTATTGTGACCAACTAAGATATACGAACAGGTGCAAACATGTCTGGAATTATGTAGGCAATATAATCTGGTGGTTACGATCGTATGGCTTAAGAAAATAAAAACGAAGCTGAAAACTTGGAAAATCCGAAAAATAAGAAACATTACCAAATCTATTACATTCTTGTGAATCAACGTTTCAGGAATAGTGCACGAGACGTAAAGACACTTCCGAAATCTGACGTATAATCGGATCATAGTCCTTAGTGGCGGAAGAAAAAGATTAGTGTAATATAACCTAGAAAAATGGGAGTAGATATCCAAAATAGAACTTAGCAATACTGAGAAATGTGGCCAGTAATTTGGGAGATGAGATTGAAGAAAATCATATTTGCAATAAACAATGCGTTGTAAAAAACAGTTCGGGTAATGTATACAAACTCTACTTTATTCATTCTACACTAACTTTGGGAGAATGGAAAGACATCCCCGATAATAATGGATAACAGAATAGATGTAAGAAGATGAAGGAGTGCAGAAGGGCAAAATCCACGAACATCAAATAATACAATACGGAGAATAATGAATTGAAAAGAGATATGGATGTAGCCAAAGCTAAGGACAATGGGGAATATAAGTGAAGAAATAATAAAAATTCAGCACCGCGCTAAATATGATCTGATATACCAGAAAGCATAATTATTATGAGGAAAATCTAGCAAAAGTGCACTCACGTTCGGAATTAATGATATTGGGGTCGAATTAGAAGAAACTGTTGAGTATGAAGGAAAGGACTCAGCGTATATAAAGGTGGAAGAGTACAAGAAATCAATGTCATAAGGAAGATGAGGGCTAGTACAGACGAAGCCATACAACAAGAGTTAATGGAGGAATTTTGATACATTGTAGTGAAAGTACAAAATTAACATATCAACAAGGACGATATGATTGGAGAATGATCCCTTGATTATCTTTATGTTACAATGGTTTCATTATCTAGGAAAAAGTAAAGAAAAATAGACAGTTTAGGATTATTTTCCACACGGAATATTATTGCTCGTGACCGAAGTGATGGCTGGATAGAAGATATTTTAGAGGAAGAACAAATTTCCATCTAGGAAAGGCGAAAGGACGAGAGATGCTATTGCGTTGAGTACTATGTAAAAAAGTCATTGATGTAAAGGGAATGTAGTGTTTACTGGCAGAACTTCGTTGACTGGCAAAACTTATGAAAATACCTAAAATCATTTCTAGTGAACTAGAATTATCAATGGGTTACCTAATTCTTGCGAATAGGACAATGAGGTATTTTGTGCTAGAATCAAATATAAACCAATAGTCGACAAACTGAAGGCGGAATCAGGCAACTATGTTGTACATCTTAATAACTATTCTCCACTGAATGTTTGATATTTGAAGGATTAAACGGGATTAGGGATTTCAAGAATTTCAAATGATTGACAAAATAATTGACATTTGGAAATTATATAAAATGAAAATCAACATAAAGAAGACGTAAGTCATTAAGATATTCTATAGAAAGATGTCCTTACAGGTCAGAGTAGGACAAAGAGAAAAATTAAAGGGGTCGATAATTTGATGTATCTCTCAAGTATTTTCACGAGAGATCAGCTGACGAGCTGCCATAGTTGAAAGCCCATAAACAACAAAATTGCACTGATAACTAGCATTGTCAGCATTAGAGTTTAAAACAAAATAAATTGCCGCAGTGCTAGATAAGGTATGCATTAAACTGTGTGGTTCAGAGTCTTGAACATTACGGAAATTTCAGAAGACATATTTAAAGAGTTTCAAAATATAGTGCTGGAGAAAGTTGGAAAAGATAAAAAGAGCAGAGAGAATAACAAACGAAAACGTTCTAAAACGAATAGGAAAAATGAAGCGCATCTTTCGAGCATCTATCATAGTGAAACTAACAAGATTGGACCTATCCTGGAAAGCAATTGCTTGTTCATTCCGTCATAGAAGAAAAGATGGATAAAGGCATGAAATGAGAAGAGGACGAACGTTGCTGAACTTGATTTCAAAAAAGGAAGAAAATTTGGGAATCAAAAGAATGAAGAAAATCGACAAGCATGGAAGAAATGAACGTATAAAATGAAGTAAAATTATTATTCCCAGGATCTTCTAAAGTGTCGAATACTTAATAATATGGCACAATATAACCCATTTTAACTAGCAGATCTTAGATACACTAGTTTGATTTCTAGTAACAATAAATGTAATACTCCTAACCTAAATGGTATATTTTAGTTAGAAATTTGTACATGTAAAACACAAACATGAAAAGATATATACATAATCTGAAAAGGGTTCAAATATTATGTAAGAATAAAAGTAACACACACGTAAATATGAAAAGTAAAGAATACACACAGTGACTAAAGGTGATTTGAAACCACAACAAATACATTTATGAAATATTCTATATTTTGCATAGTTAAAAGTTGTTGGAATTGTGTTGAGATAAATTCATTTCAAAATTAAGGAAAAAGGAGTGTGAAAAATGAACAAGATAGTGTGAAATTCTTTACGAATTTAACATGATCTTGGACTTCAATAGTGCGTATGTTCTGTTACGGAAGTAAATCGCATAACCATAGTTCTACTTTACTTAACTTTTCTCACACATTTAAAGAAGAACAAGAAATTCCAAAACTATGGAAGTGTAATATTTCACCAGCATGTAATATTTCAAATGTTCTTAGGACTTCGAAAATAGCTGCAGTTTATATATATACAGTATATATATATATATATATATATATATATATATATATATATATATATGTATGTATTAAAAATTGATTTTTCAGCCAAACCAGCCGTTCATATGTTCGGAATATTGGAAAGCAGAAAGCGCGAAAGGCTTTCGGAACAAGTTATTGACGTTTCTTGGTTTCAGTTGTATCGCAAAGTTACATTAACCATTGAAATCAAAATGCGGAAATTAAATGGACAATTTTTCTAAGAAAGTTTGAATTCCGTCATGATATATCACAATATATCACAGATATATTTTTCCATGTTATTTACCAGATTAAACATCTAAATCACGTTAACCACATTAGTTATTTGCATTAAATACTTGGGAATTGTGATACGAATCTAGGCATTCCGTTAAATATATCTCCAAATGCAAGCTCCTGATAAAATCATTAAGACTCAATTCTTAATGTCCCACTAAACTGATAATACATGCTAAGTTGACGACATTTGAAACCAATTCTTATACCTAAAAAACCTTGCTTTGAGAAGATTCATAATTCTCCTTCATTAAAATTGAGAAACAAGGCTATCAGTCTCACGTAGGTTATTTATGTTTGATAAACTGGTAGGCGTGACAACCTTCCCATAACACTGATGATGTAAGCCAGGAATATAAAGCAAATGTTGTGTTTTAAGTTCCAGCATTTTTCTCTCTGCTCACTAATTTTGGGAATTATGAATCCTTATAAAATAAATATATCTTTATCCCAAATTTTTTCCTTTGTTAACCTGTTGTGTTCTGAATGTTTTCCTCTTATTCTACCTAATATATATATATATATATATATATATATATATATATATATATATATATATATATATATATATATATATATATATATATATATATGTGTGTGTGTGTGTGTGTGTGTGTATGTTTTTAATAAGCAATTGTACTAAATTTGTGCCTTATAATGACGGTAGTTGACGTTTAAATACCAGGTGCTGTTTTTATGTAATACTTTCCTTCCATGGTAAACAGAAAACAGAAAACAAGTACACAATGTCTTTATGTTATGAAGGTGAGTGACTAAATATACGTGAATTCATAACAAAATAACATTACATGGAATATTTTATTATCGACTTTCACCAATTATAACTACCCTTGCTTCCTTTCGGTTCGAAATAAACTTATACGGTACCCTATTTTTTTCTTTACAATTAATAATTCGGTTTGAAAATAGTATAGTTGAATTGTATTTTCAAAATGGTGTTGTCTTTGTCTTGGATGAATTTACTTAAGTAGTTTTCTCTAGATTGTTATAAGAATGTCATTATTTTTATTGAAAAGTTATACTGATGTAAATTCATTAATTAGACAGAGTGATCTTTAATATACCTTACGTCCACTTCCTAATTTGAACTACATATATGAAACCAATTGTAAAATTACTTTCGAACACTATGTAATGACTCTGTGACACCATTGAGTAAAATGCCTGGATATTAGAAATGAAATGTTATAGTTTCCTGTGAATTCCTACAGATGTTTCACTTTCTTTTCTTTCCTGATAAAATTCACGTTACTTAATCATACTTTCCATGTAAAAATGCCAATGTAACAATAACCAGACTTGCACACTTCATTGACACATGATTACTGGATAGATAAAAGTATGACAGACGAAATGTAAATCCATTGAAAATAAAATATATTGTAATCATATATTACGTTTTGTGGAATATTTTTGTAAGAACGTAAGTAATGTTTAAAATATTCAGAGTTTAATATATATTTGAAAATACTGAAACTCCATCTTTAGGAGTAAGATGCAACCTAATTTGATTTTAGCCAATTCTATGTTTTTTCCTAATTTATCAGTTACTGCTTATAATGTTCAGCAAAATGTAATACATACGTAGCACGGCATATGTATCTATTTATGATCTCGAATTGTTGCTTTATATGCATACTTGACACTTTAATGGGAACAGCTCTGCACAATGTATAAATTCCTTTGATGCATAATGATTATTGATCACATACATAATACATTCGTAAGGTATAATAATTCTTTACTTTTATTTATGAAAAAAATCAAACTCACATTTCTCTGGTCGCGGCATGATGGCAAATATATGAAATTAGTGTTGATTGTGAGTAAAATGTAAATATTTCGTATTTCTCCCTAAATTTTTACACCAGTCACTACTGCTCCAATAGTGTGAACCCTAGGAAACAGGTCAAAACCCCCAAAGCCAAAACTCCCACACTCAAGAAATGTCAAAACGCTCACACAAACGGTCATAACCCCCACACAAATGGACAAATCTCCCAAATACTCGAACGGTCATAACCCCCACAGCCAAAACTATCACACTCAAGGAATGTCAAAACGCCCACAGAATCGGTCATAACTCCCACACAAACGCACAAATCTCACAAATGCACGAACGGTCATAACTTCTACAGCCAAAACCCCCACACTGGTAATCGGTCATAACCTCCCACGGTCATACCTCCCACACAAATGGACAAAACAGCCACACATAGCAATGGTCTCAATCCACATAAATGGACAAAACTCCCACATGCAGAAATTGTCACAACTGCCACTCAAATGGACAAAACCCCCACATAATCGGACAAATCTCCCACACTCTGAAATGATCCTGACTGCTTGTCTTGCCTTTGTACTTTTTAATAACATTTTTGTTCCACTTAAAACGATGTTGCAACTATTCTTCTTGCACTGTTTTCTAATGACATGAACACTAAAGTGGGCGCCATAAAGAGCCGCAACAAAGACGTGCAATCACTATCGTTTCAGAGTGTGGGGGATTTGTCCGATTTTGTGGGGGTTTTGTCCATTTGTGTGGCAGTTGTGACAATTTCTGCATGTGGGAGTTTTGACCATTTGTATGGGAGTTTTGTCCCTTTATGTGAGGATTATGACCGTTTCTATGTGTGGCTGTTTTGTCCATTTTTGTGTGAGTTATGACCGATTCTGTGGGCGTTTTGACATTTCTTGAGTGTGGGGGTTTTAGCTCTGGGGGTGTTGACCGTGAGTGCGTTTGGGAGATTTCTCCATTTGTATGGGAGTTATGACTAGTGATGGGCAGTGGGAATATTCCCGGTGGGAGGGATTTAAAAAATGGGAATATTCACGTTTTTTTTTTCCCTGGCCTATAAATTCCCGGGAAGGAATTTATTTCCATTTCTTTACTTTATCTTCCAAATTATATAACAATATGATTCAGTACTTTATTTTAATATATTATAATTTAATTCTAGGTTTTAAGAATTTTGGAGATTAAAAAATTTAAAATTCTTTGACTGTACTTTATATAATTAATGATATAATTTTTTGTTCCATTTTCATTTGCACTAAAAACTAACATAATTGAGGCCTATTCCGGAAGAAGGGCACATAGACCGTTTTCGTGAATGGGGAAAAAGAGCCTTAAAAATTGTAATAGAATATATAACAATAACATAAGCTTGCAAATACCTGTTACAGGTTTTCTTAATATAAGCGATCTCTTTGCCTGATAAATAGCTTGTATTAAATGAAAATATTATTTTATTTTAAATATTTATAAACATGTTTGTACAAAGTGTTATGTGCCTTTTTTCCGAAAATCCTTGTTGGTTGAAGAAATAGCACACTATTAATGCAACACAATGTCTTTATTCTAAATAAAGCAAATATAAGCTATTACCCATGGCAATAGACAGTGGTGCCCACCCTCCTCATGTCCATGTCGCACCACCCTCAATTGTCAATCCGTAGGTGTTCTTCCATGAAAAAATCTTTTCGATTAATTTTTACATTCCTCAAACATATTTATATAGATTTTACCTCCCCCCCAAATATTTCAATGAAGCAAGTTTGTGTCACAGCCCCCCTTTGCGGTCACCCCTGCAATAGATGTATTATGATTTAGTCCTCCTCATACACATTCAATATATATTAAACCCAGTTGTTGTCTTCAGCTGACAAGAACTTCATTATAGACCGAACATCGTGCTATTTCTGTTCACTCACTCCAACAAAAGAGACAGGCTTAGGATCAATATCACTCAATTACTCGATATTAGTTTTTGAAAGATAAGATGATGTTGGCATGTTGGCATGTACCAAATTTCACAAAAGTAAATCCCCACGTTAAGCGGGTTTGCATATCCAGGCTCCTAACTATGAAAACATTTACGATCACTCTAACCCCAATCATTTCACAGATTCAACCTGTTGTATATAAGTTATTAGGACGTAAAATTGAACATAATTTATACGAAAAAGACTTTTATGCATTGCAAGACCTGTAACTGCCAAATATTCACCACAAACTTATAGTCTTATCTACATAAAAAAAAGAAGTGTGGAGCAGGAATCTACTTTACCCAAAAGTCAAAAGAGACTCACTGAAGACATGCGAACTGGTCGAGTGGTTTGGGTCACTAGTCTATCAATTAGAAGTTTATGTGTTCAAACCCTGAAGGGAGTATTCGTTTTTTTTAAAGTGTGTTCCTATTTTCATTAGAGGACTTAGAACATTTCTTTAAATAAATCTTTGGCCACTACTTTTCTCTCAAATTCCATTAAAAGGGAACATTATATGAATTGCAAATCTAAAATCCACAGCTGAGAACAAAATATTATGTTCAATATTTCATTATTATCCTTTGATTTGTAATGAAAAACTAATTATAAGCATTGACGATTTCAGAAGATTCTCCCCCGGTAATGGTCAATATATGAATAAGAGAAAACTGATAAAACATTATTAGTCCACTTTGAGCATGATTGAAGATAACTTATGGCCACGAAGGGGGAAACTTATGTCGACAGAGTCTCAAATTCTCCCACAGGTCATGCCCTGAAATCATCAATTTGAAAGGTTTCCTTAACAAATAGAATATTACATTTATTTCTCGTTCTACGTTTTGAAATGGAAAAAATCATAATTTTAAAGTGAATTATAATACGATAAGCATAAATATTTATAGAACTAATCAAGTAAATATTCTTGTGTAAGTTATCGATTTCTAATCAGATTAAAACTCGAATATTCGTTTGCATCGCACTTTAAAGTAAATCCTCTCTATATATAATTCTTACTGGAAAGTATGTTTAACTCCAATTACTTAATCAATATTTTTAATAATATATTTTTATTGTAATACTTTTACTATTCAATGTTGTATACACTTCATTTCCCAAAGCAAAACCTCGCAAATGTATAGTGGACTATTGAATATTATCAAATAAATTATCATTTTGTTTACGTAAATACTCCATCGTCTCATTTGAAACTTCGTACTTTAAATAATAAAATAATAATAATAATAATAATAATAATAATAATAATAATAATAATAATAATAATAATAAAATCATAGCCATACCTTTATCAGAATTTCAGGCTTAGTCAATAAATGAATTCAACGTGGTCTCTATTCGAAGTTTTATTTAATCGAATCCGATAGAAATACAAAGAGAAACTTCGAGAACAAGTAAAAGAAAAATGTTACTTTGGTGGGATTGGAAGTAACTTTTAGGAGTTCTTTACAATTTACAAACAAATGCCTTAGGCACTTTGTTTCTTTTCTTTAAGTTAACTGATTCACCGAACGTATCTGAGTAACTTGCCTCTATTTTCTACTCGGTTATATACGTTTTACAATCATTTCCGTTAATCCTGAACGACAGGAACACGAATACAAAAACATCTAAGAGAATTAAAATTCGAAACTCCCCCACCGCGAATCGAACCCGGGACCCCGTACACCGTAGCCACACGTGGTAGCCATTAGGCCAGCGGGGAAAGCAAGTGAAATGTATTTTGTAGTATCTGAAGTTTACACCTATTTCATCCTGCTGTAATAATGTTTACCGTATTCGTTACTTTGAGGAATGATATATGGTATTCATATAGGTTCTATTACATATTCGTTCATAAATATTATATAAATTATCAGAATTATTCATGATCTTCCATGGAAATTCACTGGTGCATGCGCAGTAGAAACAGAAGAATGCATTTTATTGATATTAGTCAGAATGCAAATTTCTAACAGGCTATCAGAATTCCTTAATGGAAAGTAGTGGTTCCCAACCTGGGGACGCGCAGCTTCCTCCTGAGTAAGCATGAAGTTTGAGTAAGGGGGCGAAAGCTATTGGCAGAAATGAATTGTGAAATAAATTATTATTATTATTATTATTATTATTATTATTATTATTATTATTATTATTATTATTATTATTATTATTATTTATTATTATTATTATTATTATTATTATTATTATTATTATTATTATTATTATTATTATTATTATTTGTCATACCGCTAAATCAATTTCTTCACTGCTTTCTCGTCACAGCTCAAAACCCAAGCGATCTGAATGAGAGTTTGTTCCACTTTTACTCGACTATAATTTCTCCTCGCATACTAATAGTTCTCTACAGCTAGACATTTTGACAACTTGTAGAAATTTGCATTGTGATTCGTATTAGCGTTGACATTAAAGTGGATCTTTCTGTTTCTACTGTGCATCATCAGCATCATTATATCAGAAGTATTCCGCCATTACCAGCGGGTCACTTACCGCAGCTGAGAAGCTGCCATGCTCCACAATCTTCTGTTAACCTCTCCATCTTCACATACGATTTTTCTGTTTTGATATCGCCAATAGCCTAATTATGTTTCTATATAGTCTAATTCGTCCCCGCCCTCTATTTCCTGCCACCATACCCTCTAGCACATCCCTCATCATACAGTTCCTTCTTAACCAATATTCCAACCAGTTTCTCTTCCTCTTCTTAATAATATTTTTCTCCTTCCATTTCCAACCCTCTCATTCGTTTTCCTCTCGACCCAGCTATTTCTCTCCATTCTTCTCCACGCACATATTTCGAAAGCCTCCAATTGTTTCTCATCATTTCTGCGTAATGTTCATGTTTCTGTCCTATAAATACAGTAAAATACAGTACACGAAGCATTTTATGGGTCTTTTTTTTTCAGCTCTAAGGCCCCACAAAATAGTATTTTCTTCATCCTAAAGGCTTCTTTCGCCATTTCTATCCTTGCTTTTATTTCACGTTCGCATGTCATATCACTAACAATACTACTCAGACATCAAAAACTAGTCACCTGTTTTTTTCCCGCTCTTACTTCTATATTTGACACCGATCGCTTCGTTTCAATCACCATGGATTTTGTCTTTCTAACACTTATTTTCATCCCATATTCTTCAGAAGCCTTTCTCAAGTTTTCTACATCTTATTAATTTTCTTTTTAGATTCTGCAACAACAATCATATCAACCCCAAACCGTATACACCTCATCATTCTATCTCCTATCGAAATTCCATCTTCATTATGAAAACTCATTTTTGCTATCTCTTCTACATAGCTATTAAATAATGTCGGCGAAATATATAATATCTGTTGAACTCACCTTTCAATTACACTGTCTGCCTACTGTGCATGCGCCAGTGAATTTCCATGGAAGATCATGAATAATTCTGATAATTTATATAATATTTATGAACGAATATGTAATAGAACCTATATGAATAACATATATCATTTCTCAAAGTAACGAATACGGTAAACATTATTACAACAGGATGAAATAGATGTAAACTTCAGGTACTACAAAATACATTTCACTTGCTTTCCCCGCTGGTCTAATGGCTAGCACATGTGCCTACGGTATACGGGGTTACGGGTTCGATTCGGGGTGGGGGAGTTTGGAATTTTAATTCTCTTAGATGTTTTTGTATTCGTGTTCCTGTCGTTCAAGATTAACGGAAATGATTGTAAAACGTATATAACCGAGTAGAAAATAGAGACAAGTTACTCAGATACGTTCGGTGAATCAGTTAACTTAAAGAAAAGAAACAAAGTGCCTAAGGCATTTGTTTGTAAATTGTTACTTCCAATCCCACCAAAGTAACATTTTTCTTTTACTTGTTCTCGAAATTTCTCTTTGTATTTCTATCGGATTCGATTAAATAAAACTTCGAATAGAGACCACGTTGAATTCATTTATTGACTAAGCCTGAAATTCTGATAAAGGTATGGCTATGATTTTATTATTATTATTATTATTATTATTATTATTATTATTATTATTATTATTATTATTATTATTATTATTATTATTATTATTTTATTATTTAAAGTACGAAGTTTCAAATGAGACGATGGAGTATTTACGTAAACAAAATGATAATTTATTTGATAATATTCAATAGTCCACTATACATTTGCGAGGTTTTGCTTTGGGAAATGAAGTGTATACAACATTGAATAGTAAAAGTATTACAATAAAAATATATTATTAAAAATATTGATTAAGTAAGTGGAGTTAAACATACTTTCCAGTAATAATTATATATAGAGAGGATTTACTTTAAAGTGCGATGCAAACTAATATTCGAGTTTTAATCTGATTAGAAATCGATAACTTACACAAGAATATTTACTTGATTAGTTCTATAAATCTTTATGCTTATCGTATTATAATTCACTTTAAAATTATGATTTTTTTCCATTTCAAAACGTAGAACGAGAAATAAATGTAATATTCTATTTGTTAAGGAAACCTTTCAAACTGATGATTTCAGGGCATGACCTGTGGGAGAATTTGAGACTCTGTCGACACAAATTTCCCCCTTCGTGGCCATAAGTTATCTTCGATCATGCTCAAAGTGGACTAATAATGTTTTATCAGTTTTCTCTCATTCATATATTGACCATTACCGGGGGAGAATCTTCTGAAATCGTCAATGCTTAAAATTAGTTTTTCATTACAAATCAATGGATAATAATGAAATATTGAACATAATATTTTGTTCTCAGCTGTGGATTTTAGATTTGCAATTCATATAATGTTCCCTTCTAATGGAATTTGAGAGAAAAGTAGTGGCCAAAGATTTATTTAAAGAAATGTTCTCAGTCCTCTGATGAAAATAGGAATACACTTAAAAAAAACGAATACTCCCTTCAGGGTTTGAACACATAAACTTCTAATTGATAGACTAATGACCCAAACCGCTCGACCAGTTCGTATGTCTTCAGTGAGTCTCTTTTGACTTTTGGGTAAAGCAGTTTCCTGCTCCACACTTCTTTTTGTTTATGTCGATACGACTATAAGTTTGTGGTGAATATTTGGCAGTTACAGGTCTTGCAATGCATAAAAGTCCTTTTCGTATAAATTATATTCAATTTTACGTCCTAATAACTTATACGCAACAGGCTGAATCTGTAAAATGATTGGGGTTAGAGTGATCGTAAATGTTTTCATAGTTAGGAGCCTGGATATGCAAACCCGCTCAACGTGGGGATTTACTTTTGAGAAATTTGGTACGTAATAAAACACAGCAGAGCGCCTGATACAGTGTACTTTATCATTACATATTACATAATGGTGTAGTTGGAAGTTTTTGATGATGGGTTGGAACGAAAGAAAGGATCAAGAGCTGAGTCCCAATCCTTAATCAAGTCTTTATCCATTGTCAGTTCAAAAGGAGATGGATTCTGTCGACAGCTAACGATGGTTTCTAACTATGGCTTAGCAGATACGATTCGCTCCAAGTTTTTTTTAATGTTGTTTAGAACAAACCCGAAGTTGTGGTCGCACTGGCTAAACGAGTATCCAAGCACAGGGTTTAAAAATATTATTTCCACTTTATGAACTTTAGCCAACCAAGAACAACATTTTGTTATTGTAGTGTTTGTTTTGTCCACTTGTAGCATCTGAGAACAGTACTACCGTTCTTAGTTCTGAAACTTACTGAGGTTATTTTATAAACGGTCAAATAAAAGAAGCTACCGCTGCTAGGGTCTGAAGTCAGCTGTGCGGCAAAGTGCAAAGTCTTACAAAAACAATATCGCCAGTCCGACAAAAATAAAGAAATCGAGATGAAATTTTCACTCCACCTACAGTATAACATGGCGGTCCGTTTCCAATGATTTCGGAAAAAGGGCACATAGGCCTATGTGCCCTTCTTCCGGAATATGCCTCAATTGTTTAGAATTGGGGGGGTCAAAACAGGCAAAAATTAGGATGATTTACGGAAGAAATGAGTTGATAGTGATGTTCAAGTTGTCAAGAAAGTATCGAACACATTTTTTAGGACAGTAGGGGATTTATACAAAACGGAAAGGTAAGTGGAAGTGATTTATGTGAGAAAAGAAAGTGAATTGTTGGTAACGAACATGGAAAACAACGTGCCATGAGGGGCTCTAACCCACCTTCATTCGCTAACGCTCGCTCTGCAAAGCTGCCTGAATTTAATGTTGGTAACGTAATTTAAGGTATGAAACCATAAAACGAACACATCGGAATAGAATATCGAAAAAACTTTGGTTCAAATCTGGCCCCCAATGCAAAAGAACAGCCAAAATTAGCAAAGTACTAATTTACAAATGATGAAAAGGAACCATTTGATAAAGTAATTTAGAATTATTTAGAAATAGAGATGAAGTACTATTAATAAACCCTGAACCACCCCGTATGTCTCCTCTCTCTGACTCGAATTTCTGTCAAGTTGATAAATTGGTGAGACATGTATCTTTTAGCATTTACCAAATCTAATTAGTTTATAACATTTAAAAATATAATGTGTTTATAATATCAGCAATAGAGTCAAGTTGAGCAAATCCACTTATATATAAATGTAAACTGTCACTATATATTTTTTCAAATATATTGATAGAACAAATTGTAAATAAATATACATTTATGGTACTTTCTAAATATAATAAAGTGTTAATAAAGTAGCATTTTACCGTTCAGAATATACATTGTAAACAATCCTCTGAGGACAACGGTAATAATATGCTGTGATATAAAAATTAATTCAACTTTGAAATCATAATATAGTAATACAATGCTATCTTTTTCTGATTGAACATAAATTCCCAGATAAATTCCCATTTTGGGAATCTTCCCCGGAATTTACCTATCACTAGTTATGACCGATCGTGTGGGTATTTTGTCATTTTTTGAGTGTGGGGGTTTTGGCTGTGGGGGTTTTGACCTAGACCAGAACCCTATAATTGTATTTGAAGCCTATCAAGTAAGAGTTTAATTAACTTTTCTCTGTGCGCCATAAGTTCTTTAAATCACAAAGAACCACACATTTTCATTTCGGAGCGATGCGAAGATGGTCAATTTATTTTAAAGATAAGTTGTGTACGTTTTAAATTCATTGTTATCAGTTTTCACTTGCCCAAATCACTTTATACATTCTCGCAATATTAAATGCTTTATAAATAATATCACTAGGTTGACATACGTCATACATGGAAGTGTCCTTATAGGAATAAACTGTACTTTTCTTCTATTTGATTTGCTCAATGAAAGTATCATTCGAACTTCAGGGGCCAAGATCGTACTCAATAAATCCATCGTAACACCACAGATATATAGATTCTGCTTCTTTTATCATATTCAGTCAAATATTCCTTGAATTTTTCTTACATACATGGACAAACACTTCAATATTAGGTTACCAGACGAACAACGAGATATTTATTTGATGTTTTATCATACCTTTTAGTTGGAAAGAAAACACATCATAATTTTCAATTTAAAATTGATTACTTTCACTTTTTAATTGAGTGGTCCTCGGTTTACAATTAACACAATAACCAATGTGAATTGCGATCGTTTCTTGAAGTAAAAATAGTAATAATTATATTCCTCTTTTCTCAAGAGAATATAAAACATTAAGTCAATGCGTACTAATATAGAAATCAATATAAAGGTTTGCTTTGAACACTATTAGGTAGAGAATCTTTAAAACTGTTATATTTCAGTTGTCGAAGATTTCAAAGTTATACTTCAACAACATATTTTACAGAAAATTGCATTCAGAAAATATTTTTTCTCGAGAAATCGAAATTCAATAAAATTTCAATTTGAAATTAAGTAACAACATAACAAAAATATACTATCATATAAAACTCCATGCACAAAATGTACAAGTAGCATCGGTTTGTTTTTTGCAGTCAGTGACCGAAAAAGATACAATTAAATCAAAATTTTCAAAAATAAATTTAGGAGGAGGAAATGAAGGATTTATGCAATTAAGAAAACATTGTGAAACTTTAAGAAAACTTTGTGTTAGCTATCAGAGTTAAAATATAGAAGCATATGCTTTTAAAGTTTACATATAAAAAGTTATGTTAGTTATTAGAACAGTTTCCAATTTCTGTCTTATTCTTCTTATATACAATAAAGTCGTCTCATACATGTATAAGCAACCTTATATTGAGCGTTGCCTATTTACATGTTTATATGACCTCATTAACTCTCAAGTATTATTATTTCCCGATTGGAAGATTATATTTTCGCCAAAATGTATGCACTGATTTATAAACCTAATTAGGACATTATGGTGATAGTGACTTTGACGTAAAGAGTAGAAAATATTGATATTGAATTCATTTACATCGTATTATAATAGAACAGAGAGTATTACCACATGGTTCACTATAAAAATCATTTTACCAACTCTGTTCTTTCGACTTCCAATACAAGAACCATGGCCGAACCAGGAAGTAGTAGATTGGCTCAGCAATACTCAATAAACTGGCCCCTAGGAATAACGATGTCACGCCTCCAACAGATACTGAAAGAAGTAAAATATATCACAAATCTTAATAAATCTGAAATTTTTGTGTATGAAAATCTTTAGATTATTAGACGTTTCATAATCTGGACAGTAGTTCAAAACTTATGTAACATATTATTCCAACAACTAAAAACTAAGCTCCTAAGTATTTACTGTGGAGTTGTACTTTCAAATTGTATATTGTTTTTTCATGCTATACTCCTCTCCTTAACATGAAAGCGACATGAGAATAAATCTTAACAGTACACTACCTGTACGAGGAGAACATCCAGGAAAGGCCATTAACGGGCCGGGTGGGAAAGAGCGGTACCAGCATAGGAAGTAGGGTAAACCGTGACACTATATTTTGTCAGCGCACATTATGTGAGGTAAGTAGATCACTAGATTCTAATATTGCTTCATATTACAAACGTATGATAATTTACGCACAAAATATTTAAATGAGATATCTGATAGTACCTGATAGTACCAAAAATTTATTCATTATGACTGCATTATTGTAAAACAGAGTAAGGCCGTTAGGACTGAAACTAAACCTATAAATGCTTATGCGATCCAAAGGTTAATTAAAAAATAATCAATAAAGTAATGATTGTCGTAAACATGTTTTATTATTTAGCACTGACTAACTCACGAATTATCAAAGGGTAAATTTTGGCCCCTCACCAACGTTCATCATCCTTTAATTTGAACCTTAATTAAATTATGCAAAATATATGGCAATACTTTTCTTCTCACTAACCAGTGTGATTATTTCCTAAATACGATATTTCAATTAGTTTGGTTCAAAAATGGTGATTTACCTAGAACAACCATGTGGATCATTTCGACACTTACCTATTTACTTTGAAAATGAAAATTAAATCTTTCAGTTCTACGTCCCAATATTATGCCGGCTAGGCCAAAGGCGACGGTGATGATGAGAAACGAATGGTATAGTGCAATGAACAAAGTATGAAGAAACGAGAAAAGCACAACAAAGCCTTTGCAGGCGGTGTTTGTCAAGCACAAAGTTCACTTCATATTTATTTTACCCTCGATGAAAATGCCTTTTTTGATTCTTGTTTAATTTATTATCAAGGTGTATTATTGATGCCCCGAAACAATTGTCAATAACCATTGACTTTGGTGGTTGTTTGAAGAACGTGATCACTGTTTGCGAATGATGGTCCTGCAGGTTGTTCCTAGCACAGTTACAAGGTATTGACGATAGCGCTTCTGGTGATGAGGACAGTAACAACTGGATTGTAAAGGAAGGTGTTACAGACCTTGAGAAATAAGATTCTTCTAACAGTTTATGACAAGGAAGTCAAATATACTGATTCTGACTGTAGTATTAATTATTTAATAAAGAATATGAGCAAGGGCATACTATTGAAATTACTGGTAGGTCTAGTAAACTGGGGATCAGACTGTGTGGACGATATTGGATGTAAACAACAAAACATGCAGAAGATGACAAGAACATAATATAGTGTGTATAAAACCAGAACAAACATTACTCGTTACGCGTAATATGGATGACGCTTGTGCAAGTGCATTCATACTGATTGTCACCAATAGCCTACTGCAAAATATAAAGAAGTGTACAGAAGTTAAGGCCCGTCGAGTTTCAGATGATCGTAACTGGTCAGTTTCTTTCGATGAGTTTGATGCAAATATTGTCTTGCTGTATTTCCATGGAGCAATGAGGATGAAGAGCGTTAAGTGGAAAGTGTCCCTGGTCTGGAAAGTTTTTGCTGCAGCTTTCCTTCGGAATGTCATGCCAGAAACAGATTTCAAGAAATAATGAGATTTACAAGGTTTATCTCAAATCTAAGAGGAGCGAAAGACGTAAAATTTATTGCGTCTTCTATTGGTTTTGCTCATTTTCTGATATTTGGTATCAGCTGACTGAAAATTCTCCAATGTTTTACAATCCCCATACTTATTGCACTATTGGTGGGCTGTTATTTCCAATGAAATCTCGCAGTTTATTTATTCAGTTCATGAGTAGGAATCCGGATAAATATGGCGACAAAATTTGGATGTTTGTTGAAGTGAAGAACAAATATATATTAAATAGTGTTCCATATCTAGGAAAAAATGGAAAGCGGCTAACGTATATCCCTCTTTCTGACCATGTAGTTTTATATCTTTTGAAAGTTGTCAATTCAAGTAACTTGAGACAAAATTTTTACGTCTTTATATCTTAAAGACTAAAGGGAACTAAAAATAACCTAATAAATTTGCTTGGTACTATCCGAAGCAACAGGAGAAAGGTTCCAGCTTCCGTACGTTTTGATAATGAAGATTTGTATAACACACTCTACTCAAAACAGTGGACTATGTTTTGTTTAGTGTGGCTCACGAGAAGAGGAATTTCTCATCCCGTTTCTAAAATAATACAAAGGAAATTCAGTCGAAAATTAACATTTTACATTCGAAGTGGGACAAGGTTAACTCAAATTATAATCTCGCTTTGTAGATGAGAATTGAGACAAGACGAAATGTATCGTAAACATTTCTCTTTTATCTCGATTATCGAAATAGTGAATGCTCATTCTTTAAGTAACAATCGCTTTTAAGACTGAATCTTATACGCTATCTTGTTGCTTTGTATTTCGGAGCACTTATAATTTCAAATGTTCTGTGAAGTTATTTTTGTAGCGAAGCTATTATAATTACTGATGCTCATACTAAAAGTTCGTTTAGTATATGCCTTACTGTTCAGAGATATTAAGTTATTTTTATTGCAGTTATTTTCCTTAAAAGATACAATATAATACTTTCTTTATAAAACTATAGTCGAACACTATCGTTCAAAATTTTCGTAATTGCAGAGGTGAGTCCTGGAGTACCGGAAAAACTCCTGAAATCTCGATTTATCCTGAAAAATCTCTGAAAAATCTCCTGAAAAATATATAGTAAAACGCTTTCTTTAGATAAAAGACTTTGAATTTTGCATGCGTTATATTGATATTTTAACAAAATATACATACGAATAAAAAAAAGAATAATTCTTCTTTACAAATTTTGGTTGAACAGATATATGGAACGTGTTGAAAATGGCGAAGGGAAATGTTATTTTTTGTAGCAGTAGGAATAATAGTGGAAGACGTTCGGAATAATTGCCACAAAACAATATCGTTTCAGACACATTTATGATCCATACTAGGCCCTAAGCATGATGCTTATATATTCATGAATTGTTTGTTAACCACGTTACGTTCTCTTACACATTGAATGAAGGTTGTAGACATACATGTGACGTGATATTGCTAGAACAATATTTCCTTTACGTTGAAGGCCGTTTCCACTCTAGCTTGTAAGACCAAAAGAAATTGAGTATTTTTCATTTTATTACACATAAGATGTATGAATATTGTAGTTTCATAAAAACAACTTACCGCAGCGGGAATCGATCTCGGAACCCCTGCATTACGAAACGACTGCTAACGCCACTTTTTTATTTGCCATTTGCAGAAGAGTTACATGAAGCTAAAACAGCTTAGGACAGATATTCAGTACATAGTATACGTAAATAATTTGAAAAATATTTGTGAGCTACATTCAAGGAAAATTGTTTACAAGCAGTTTTAATAAACATCACATATGCATATTCATTTCCATACGGATATGTGTTCATAAGATAAAAAATCGTTTGACCAATTAACCATGTGACGCTAATGTTTTTCGTGATTGGAAAAAACTTATAGTCTGGGAACAAAGTATAGTTATGATCAAACTTATGTGCAGGTTCTCGGCAAATCACACTTAACAGGCGTTGTAATTTAGCCCAGATTGAAGAAGAGTGAAGACACAACGTCAATCTGTGTTCTAGCGTGTCTTCCTGATTACAGTGTTGACACATATCCGTAGGGAGTACACTAATACGTTTTAACTTAACATGAGTAGGTACGAGCTCATTTACTATCGTATACCAGACACTCACGACCGCTGATGTCAACGTGGTCTTATGAATATTGAACCAAATTCTGGACCAATTTTTTGTTGGAAATTTCATTTGGATACGCGGAACGATATTATTGCAAAGAGGTGCGTGGAAGTGTGTGGATAGAAAGCGGATATAGGAGTAGTTGGTAGGATCAGAGATAGGAACATAGGACCAACCTTGCACGCAGTGCTGAATATACACAGGGGCCTGTTTGAGTGACATCATATTAGGAGAATTAGGTGCAGGGAGTGAAGAGATCCAACAAGAAACCCATTGGTGGGTGATTTGGTCAGTAACTTGAAATTGTTTATAATTATTAGCTAGAAAGAATGCAGTACATCTAGCTCTGACTGATATTAGGTTCAAGCCCCCACGGTCAAGGGGTAGGGTAACAGTGTCACTCTTGACACGAAAATAAATTCCTGCCCACAGAAACCAACCAATCAGGGAATTTATTTTACGAACATACAAATCACTAATGGGATATGAGCGGAGTACCACAATTTAGCACATAAATAACTATTGATGTACCAAATACGTTGGATTAGGTTTAAGCTGCGCAATTTGTGATATAGACTGAGCATTCGTAATTTTTGAATGAGATGATCCCAAATATGTTCATACTGTAAACTGTCTGAATTAGAAAACGTTATGCCCAGGATTTTCACTTTCGTAACCAGTTCAATGTTGGCAAATGGTAGGGGTATGCCGTCCATAGTCCAAGAATGAAAGGGCAACACTTTCGTTTTTTCTAAGTTAAGCAGTTCGCCACTAAGAGCACTAAATTGATGTAATTGGTCAATAATATAGTGAAATTGTTGTAGAGTGGTACAGCTAAGGCTAACATCGTCTGCGAACCGATATATTTTGCAGGTCATTCAGATCAGGTTGTATATATGCAGCTAACTTATATAATAGAGGTTCGAGAGCGAGGCCAAACAAAAACATTGAAATCGGGCAACCCTGACGAACTCCTTTCTGTAATGAAATGGGAGCAGTAGAAAAACCATTTATTTGAAGCTTAGCCGTGGCTGTGCTATAAATGTGAGTGAGAAAGTTAAGGAAAACTTCCGAAAAATTATACGCTCGTAGCACAGCAAACAGAAAGGCATGAGATAATTGATCAAATGCATTTTGAAAATCAAGGGATATCAGGCAAGCCGGTTTTCTATTAAACGTAAAATATCCTACAACATCCCGAATCTTGGTCAGCGCATAATAAACATTCTTATGTGGGTCGAGAGCAGCCTAAAATGGAATTATTTTGTCTTGAAATATTGATTTGAGGCGTCGCACTAAAACTGTACTAAACAATTTGAGATCGGTGTTGAACAAGGTGATTGGCCTATATTGTGCGACAGTGTTGGCATCAGAAGACTTAGGAATAAAGATCACATGACCATCATTTTGAAGGAATTGTGGAGTAGCATAGAGTTCATTATATAATGTAACCATATACACGCCTATGATATCCCAATACTGTTGATAGAGCGCATACGGCAAACCGTCACCCCAGGGACATGAGGTAGGATTACATTGCTTAAGCGTGTGAAGTATTTCCGCTTCTGTTAGTGGTGCAGTTAATGTCTGATTATCAGCCGCTGATAATTGTGGGAGCAACAAATCTAAATAATCGTGATACCCTTGGGTGGCAGCATATAACGTTGTATAATGGCCAAAGAAAACTTTTTGAATGTCAGGGAGGGCCGTAATTTTGGTATCGCCATATAGTGATAAAATGTAATGTGTACATCGGGCAGACAGTCTCCGTTTGGCAGGGTATGAACATATTTGCGTACATCATTAGCATTAAGTTGTTTTATCCATGCCTTTGTTTTGTGAATTGCAATCATATTTTGCGGAGAGCTAGGCAGGATCCAAAGTTCATGCAGCGCTCTGTAAAGATACGCTAGGGTGTCACGCTGGTCTCGTTTCTTTTCAGCTCCTTGCCATTTGAAAAAAAAACTTCTTATTTTGGCTTCACATATTTGACCCACCAGTCATTTAGTGGCGGGTAGTAGTGACGTTGGCGGAGCCAGTATGTCCATTTAGTTCTAAACAAACATTTTGTGTCGGCGTCAGTAGGTAATTGAGTATTCAATTTCCAAGCTGTTTTTCCATAGGTTGTAGAAACACCTAGCGCAAATTTACATGTCCAGATTACTGCGGCTTGATCACTGAACGGAACTAATTTCAAATGAATATCAGTGATGGAGGATACTAGATTAGTGGTTGCCAAAACTCGGTCCAACCGACTGCTCATAGTAGAATTTTTAAAAGTGAATTGGAGATCTCGCCGGTGGTGGACCCAGACGTCCTTGAAAGGTATTGATGAAACTAGCTGCTGTAGGGCAGGTGATGGAATAAACTTTCCCGTGGTATCAATTGCTCTAGAGACAGCATTAAAATCGCCTGCAAGTATTATGTTATTCGGCACATTCGGAAATAATGGTAAGATTTCAGTAGAGTAAAACTGTTTCCGTGCTAGTCGATTATTAGTGCCAGAATACGAATAATATTAATGATTGTAATATTGTCACAAGTAATGCTAATACCCCTGCCAGACGGCAAATGAATAACATTTGAGACCTCTATACCTCGTTTACATAATATAGCTGTACCCCGGTGCGCTAGTCCTATATTGACATATGCAATATATTGGGGTAAAAAGTCAAATTCTGCAAACTCCACTTCTTGTAATAAAGTAAAGTCAGTCGATGTTTGGTTGATAAAGCTTCGTAAAAGATTGCGATTAGCATCACTTTGAATTCCATTCAAATTTAAGGTAATATATGATCGAACATTTGGCTTACGAACTTCTTGCATTGATCCGGATATAGCGCACAGGAACCGCAGAAACAAAAAGAAAGGAAATGACCTCCCTGGTACGTTTCTTAACTGACGGTATATTTGTAAACAACCTGTGTAACAGCATATATTAGAAGACAATGTAAATAAAGCTTTCGTATCGCAGGCACTATTACGTAAATCTTACTTTAGAGTCAAAATTACTACCAGACCGTGAAACTATCAACCTTGAAAATAAAAGAGAGAGAAGAGCTGTGCGGTGTGTTGTTGGTCTCGTGTCTGAAACGTGTAAGATCGCAGAACGATATAAACACTTGGAACATGGTTTGTTTGCGAATTCATGGCTAACATTGTTTTCACTATTTGCTGGAGTGAGGGAAGACACTGCACTCGAAGGCCACATGGATAAAGCACTTGTTACGTCATTCCGTTCAGTAGATACTTTTGTTTTCCTTTTCTTTGATACCTTTTCACTTTGCACTGGCTGTAACGGAGGCTCTACTACAACAGGGGGAGTCGCATGTGCTTCTTGGTTAATAGACACTTCAGGCTGTTTACAGTCGGGCGAGGGGTAAGATGACACGGTCGTTGCAGTAGTAGGAATCATCTTGGAGGTAGCATGAGGGGCACTGCCCTCTTTACTCTGCTTCTCGGATACAGCTGACTGAAGGGTTTCACTTTTGAGGGGCAACTGGGGAAAATTCCTCTCATCCTGTAAATTAGGAGCCGAAGGGGAGGGGGTGCTCTCTAGGACCATTGGTTGGGCAGTAGAAACCGATGGCAAGTGTAAATCGAGTGAAGAAGGGCAATAACTATTAGTTGTCGGCATCTTACCACTGAAAAGTTCAGTCATCTTAAATGCAGTGGGAGCTGAAGTAGATATCACCTGGGGTTTAATTTTCCGTGGACTCGCACTTGGGACGTGGTTCGGGGCCAGACAAATAAAGCAGGTAGGTGATTGACCTTGATACATGACACTAGCACGACACCCACGAACCACAATTTTAGAGGGAATATGTTTCTCTAAGATCATTTGAACGAGTCTATTGCCATTATAAACTACCCTCCCCACAACCCTAAATTTCGAAGTTGTGTTAATATTTATTTAACCTGCGTAATATCCGAATGTCTGATCCATACAACCCAACACTTTATATATAGGTCGCGACAAAGTTCTTGTTTCATCCAATGTGAACGATTATATTTAATAGTGAGTTTTTCGCTAAATCCTCCCTTGGCTACGGCAGAGCGCTTTCTATCTTTCATTGCCCTTACAGACGATGTGTATTACCAAGTTTTGTTTCGAAAGCAAATTAATAAAAATAAACATTTCAATGTTATTTTCTCTGTTGGATCCAGAAATGGTCTCAGCTAAATTTCCAGAACTACTTGTGAAGGTATCTAACAGATACATATAGCAAATTTTGATGACATACGAACACACACATATAAAATATATACGATGCAAACATTCAATTCTTTTTTCAAAATTCTTAAATTCTATAATTAGAATATGCTTATATTGTTTAAAATATACATTTACATTTAGTAAAATATTGTCCGAATATTTGCTGAGGTGTTAGAACTTGTATTGTTTATTTATTGTGAATCTCAAGTAATCTTATTTGCTCAAGTTCACTAATTATTTTAATACAACACATTTTATTTAACAATAAAATAACAATACATTTTTCACAATGGAATTCATAGCAACTACTTCTCTACTACGAGGAGCTTATATGCAACACAAGATCTGGTTAGTACCTTTTATATTCTGCTGCATCCATGAGCCATTACCAGGACATATGATATGTCCATATTGTTTTAAAAATAATTCGTCATTATTTATCTTTAGAGCAAAATGCTATTTTTTACCTTTAAAATTAACATCTCTTATAATTTAATATATGTAAAAATACATATTGCATTAATTAAATGATTATAGAAAATGCGACCAATCTTACATTAAGCTATCTTTAAATTATTTTTCATGGTTTATTACTTTCATTTTATGCTATAATATGTGCTTCATTAGAGAAGTTGCACATCAAATTAATTTCAATTTAATTTTTGTATAGATAAGAACATTATTGCATTATTACATGATAGTTTTGAATGGAAATTAGACCTTGTTAAAGGATTAACAAATACAAAGTTTCGTGCATATCAAGAGAGCAATTTGACTTTTAAAATTATACCATGGGTTGAAATAATTACTATTGAGCAAATATTTGTAAACTTAAAGAATTGTTAAATATTTCGGATAATTACTTGAGTTTGCTTACCTATTATATCTACCATTCCCCTTACAACGATGAGCTTCCATCTGTACGATTCGAGGTAAAAATTTAACGTTATGTTCTTATATCTGTCTCTAGAATTTCCAAGTAATTTTGCTCTAGAACAACAATATATGTTTTACAGTGGCATGATTCTTACGTGTTTATTCGAATTATATTATTTAAAAACGCATGGAAATAAACAAGAAAATAATTCATCAATCATTATGTCTTTTCAAATCATTTATGTATAACATTAAAATTATTAAATAGATCAATATATAAGAAAGACACCGTTTAACACAGTAAATAAATGATCTAATAATTGAAACTTTAGTATCTTGTAGCACCCCTTACGAATGAACTATCAAATAATAGTGTGCATTCTGAGTAGGTTTCTACATTTTTAATCGGTCATTATTAATAGTTTTGTATTTCCATCTTAGGTAAATGTATCAAGACCAAATATTTTTCTGGCAAATGAAAGTAATTAATACAAAAGTGATTGTAATGAATTTTGATGTAGAAAGAAGACCATTCTTTCCATTACATTCGACGAAAACGGTTAACATTTGCTATGTGCATTTTGCATGTAACAAAATGCTGTGAGGACGATAGTTCTGCTATGGTTTACATGATGAGATTTTGAGATGTTGATGACCTTATTTTTAATGCTATTTACAGATATAATAAAAGTAAAAAATATCATAATAAGTACTTTTGCTCTCATTAGATCTTAATTATTACGGCAGCCTTACTATTTGCTAACTATGATATCGTGCACAATTCAACAGCGACCTCCCAAAGTACATTAGATACAATCTATCACTTGAAATATTCAACTTTAAGTATAGAGCGAGGTTTTATTGAGAAAGTGCTATACAGAACGCCGAACTCGTGACGGGACACCAGCCTTTACAGGACTGTACATACACGTCTATGCACATGTAATACGGTCTTATAGATTACCCCACCATATTATGTAAGGGAGGTACTTGAAAACAGTATTGCGAAACACTGATAACTCATGCTTAGCATGGTTGGAATTATGCAACGAGGAAATTTTATAAGATTTTAGAAAGGGAAGGATTTTACTCTGTAGGGCAGCCATGGCATGTATTTGTAAGAATCAGATGAACATCAAATTGTATTCACTGGTAAGAATGTAGAGGAAAATTTCGGTGGTTCTGTTCACTGCGTAAATATCGATTTCCGCAGAAAAGGCGATTTTTACTATTTTGTTACAGCAAATTTTCTCATCCTGAGTTTCCGTTCTGAAAGAATTCCATCACATATTAAAGTACGTTGTTACTATCAGTGATATAGTTCCTACACAATTAAAAGAATGTATACTGTCACAACACCAAACAACCTCTGTGAGACTTATATATGCGATATTTAAACAACCCCATGTTTATTTCTCGATAGAAAGAACTCCTAATATTGTGTTTCTCTGGTAGATTATTTCCAACGAAAACTGAAGTTCATCATACAAACAAGCAAAATCTGAGCATTCAATTTTCAAGTTCAGTTGTTTAATCGTCGTCCACTGCTGTCTATTGTAGGTAGATGAACTTCCTCCTCCAGTAATCACTCCTTCTATTTCGTAAACGTTTCTCAAGCTTTTTGGATGCGGTTCAGGTTAGGAGTAATCATTTTCTATCATTTAAGCATTGTGGTAATTATATTTTTATATATGAATATTTATAACTGGCATTCTTACAACTAAGATTCTTTCACTCTTTCTTGGCTAATTTTGAAAAATGAGTTTTTCAGTTACTATTCTTCAGTTGCCCAGAATTATACATGTAGTTCTGGGACACCAATATCATGCTTACATTAAAAAAATAATTTTTATTGGAGGAAAATCCAGTTATTACTAATCATAAAATATGTCCAGTGTTTTATATATATATATATATATATATATATATATATATATATACAAGGTCTGTATGATAAGTAATGAGACTCGCCGCGCCGCGGCGCGCGTGTCGCTGGAGCGGGTTTGTCGGTGATGGAGGATGTAGGGGGGGGTCCGAGCAAAGCAACGCACCGCGCGTCAGTTGGCTCCGAGCCTTAGTGGAGCGCGGACAAGCCTTGGACAAAGCCCTTGTGAACATTCTTGTCACGGCGGAAAATCAACAAACATGGAGGGTTCCATCGAACAGCGTTATGCGATCAAATTTTGCGTTCGCCTGGGGAAAACGGCTACTCAGACGCTTTCTCTCATCACGGAGGCCTACAAAGAGGAAGCCCTATCCAAAGCTCAGGTGTTTCGTTGGCACAGTGCGTTCCGGAACGGCCGGGAAAGCGTTGAGGATCTGGAGAGGGCTGGACGCCCGACAACAGTGACTACGGACGAAACTGTGGCAAAAGTGAGGGATCTCCTGAACTCAGACCGTCGATTATCGTTGAGATTGATTGCTGATGAACTCGATATGAACCACACAACAGTGCACAAGATTGTGACGGAACAATTGGGAATGAGAAAAATCTGTGCGAAACTGGTGCCGCGAGTGTTGACTGACGAACAAAAGCAACGACGTGTTGATTGTTGTCAGGAACTGTTGAACCTCATGAACAGTGACCCTAACTTTGAAGATGACGTCATAACAGGTGACGAGTCGTGGGTGTTCCAGTACGACCCTGAAACGAAACGTCAAAGCGCGGAGTGGCACACTCCTGCATCCCCGCGCCCCAAGAAGGCCAGAATGTCGAAGTCAAAGGTGAAAACAATGTTGATTGTTTTTTTTGACAATGTGGGGGTGGTCCACAAGGAGTTTGTACCCCAAGGACAAGCCGTCAACGCCGCCTTCTACAAACAAGTCCTTGAGAGACTGCACAGGAGCGTCAAGCGGAAAAGACCGGCGATCGCTAGCCGGTGGAAGTTGCATCACGACAATGCCCCTGCCCACACCGCCTTCTTAGTGACCTCCTTTTTGACCCGGATTGGGGTGGAAGTCCTTCCACAACCACCCTACAGCCCAGATGTGAGCCCGGCCGAATTCTTCCTCTTCCCGAAGCTGAAGCCACGCTTGAAAGGAACCCGTTTTGCAGACGTCACAGCCATCCAAGCAGCCGTGACCACATTTCTAAAGGACATGCCGGCTGCTGACTTCCAGGGGGCGTTTGCAGCGTGGAAACATCGATTGCAGAAGTGCATCGACGCAAGAGGAGAGTACTTCGAAAGCTTTAAAGTCCCTGTACAGATCAGATCAATAAAACAATGTTTCCAGACCTGGTCTCATTACTTATCATACAAACCCTGTATATGAATATGTTGATTTTTAGTGCTTTAAAGAATTTTGTTTCATAATTTTATCATTTTGAATTTACTGGAAGTGACACATAACGTTCTTAAGGCAAAGAACATTATCAAACTTTTGTTATCCAATTTAGGCACCCCATGGACCATAGCGTTAGTGTGAATGAGCGTGAGGTAGTTTGGCCCGATTATTGGGTCACGTATTGAAATTTTGCTTATGCTTACTCAGACCATGCACGCTGGTGCAAATTAGTCAGAGCTACTTTGGCGCGGTTAATGAGTTTGTATGACGTCATTGAACTGTACCTTTTGTATCAGAGGTTATGATGGTTTATCTCTTTTCCTTTATCAGTATAGAATTATTAAAAACAGGAACTTTGATTTCTTCCCTGATGATTTATTACTTTATGAATTAATACATGATTACGAATGGTTTTTATTCCGTTCAGCTTTATGCCCTTGATAAGATCTTTATCCCCTTGATGAGATGCCATTACTTTATGTCGTTATACATTTGGACTATCGCTGGTGCGAATGAATTAGAGGTATTTGGCTCTAGCCAATGTGTTCGTATAAGTCACCGAAGCGGGATTTTTGCTGGGAGGTTATTATGGCTTGTTTCGCTTCTTTTATGAGTGATAATTACTAAAAATAGTCTTTGATCTCTTTCTTGACGATTTACTACAACATGAATTAATATATCATAAAATGCCTTAATACGTACCATCATGAATTAGTATATTGTAATAGTATGAAGTAGTGTTAGTATTAATGTAAAAATCGAACAATTAATTTTGGTTAAGGTTTAGTTTTCATTGATGGGCATTATGGGATATTTAATTCTCAAAAAAATATATAAAGGAAAGAATACAATTATTTGAAATGCATCAAAGAGGGGGAGGGTTAAACCTGACTAGGCTAGCTTCTCTTAAATACCATCGATAATTCATAAAGTATTCGCTTGTAGATTACATAAAAGTCTTCCGAAGTATCTTATTGTGCTATTGGCTTATAATCATATGTTTGAAAGCAAACGTATTGTGTTACATGTGCTTGCGTATTCGTTGTCGGCAACGTTGGCATTCTTTTGTTATTGCATATCAAACATATACGGTGATTAATAGTTAAATATTGTGTAATGTTTTACTTTGATAAGATACATCCATTCTTTGAGAAAGAGAACAGGGATGGGATAAGGTGAATTTGACCAAGTTAGTGAATCTCTTGCTTTTGTTAGTAGTAGAAAATGGATTGATCTGGAACAACCTAGGCCAACATCAGCCAACTCAAGAGCCCCTGGGAAATTGAGCACCTTACACCGTGAACCCACGGTATTTTACGACTTCCATTTTAAGGGTGTATTTGTTCCCTTTTATGAACACTTTTTAGGGGGTGAACTCGTTCTCTTTTATTAGCACATTTTAGAGGTGAACTCGTTCCCTTTTATGAGCATATTTTCAAACCCTACGAACACATAGCAAAGCAGATAATACATAAGACTACGATAATACATAAGCACAGCTAATAAAAGAGTATGGTATATTTTCCAACCCCTATTTGAACATAGCACAGCTAATAAAAGAGTATGGCTTATTTTTCAACCCTTATTTTACGTGAACGGTCTTTTACGACCTCCATTTTAGGGGTGAATTTATTCCCTTTTATGAGCACTTTTTAGAGTGTGTACTCGTTCCCTTTTTCAATCCATTTTAGGGGTGAATTCGTTCCCTTTTATGAACACTTTTCCAACCCCTATTTGAACATAGCAGAAATTACATAAGACTGAGAACACATATTTTAACAGCACTCATATGTAATAAGGAGATGTCTTCGTTCCCTTTTATGAGCATATTTTCCATCTCCTATTTTAACATAGCAGAAATTACACTGAGACTATGAGCACATAGCAGAGACTACTTTTATGAGCACATTACGAAGACACAGCAGATATATAAGACTCGTTCCACCCCTATTTCCACATAGACAATGAGCACATTATAGCAAAGATTACTGAACCGTCCACCCACGATCTACAGCGGTGTATTCATTCTCTTTAACGATCACTTTTTCCACCCTTATTCGAACATAGCAAATTCATTCCACCCCTAATTGAACACAGTCCATTTTAAGGGGGTATTCATTCTCTTTTATGAGCATCGTTTCCAACCCCTATTCGAACACAACAAACTAGAGAATAATGGGGATAAACTTGTTCCCTTTTTTAACCCCTATTTCCCACAGAGGCTACGGACATAGGAGATTACATAGCAAAGAATTCTTTTTTTACCTGGGTTTTATAGTTTATGTGAGATACGCTCTTTCTATGACAATCTTAACCGATTTGGATCAAACTCAGTATATAGGGGTTTTCGACCATGCTGATTACGAAACTCATATTTATTTTTACTTGGGTCTTACAGTTTATGTGGGATACGCTCTTCTTATGACAATTTTATCCAAGTTGAATGAAACTCGGTATATGGGGATTTTCGAACATGCTGATTACGAATATTATATTTATTTTTACTTGAGTCTTATAGTTTATGTGGGATACGCCATCAGTATGACACTTAAAACCTAATATCTCAAAAACGGATCCACATATTGAGGTGGTGTTTCCACATTTAGTAATTGGTCATCAACTACTAAAAGTTCCAAAAATAGTGGCCATCAAGGTCAAAGGTCAAAATACTTAAAAACAAATAACTCGAAAATGGGTCGACATACTGAGGTACTGTTTCCACATTTAGCAAGAGGTCATCAACTAGTACATGTTAAAAATTTACTTACCATCGAGGTCAAAGGTCAATCTCGTAAACGAAACCACATATTGAGATAACGTTTCCTCATGTAGTAACTTTGTGTGATTTATTCAATTTTTTACAAAGCAGAAAAAAGTGAAGAATGAATAAATTTGACTGGCTGTGCTATGTTCTAATAGGGGTTGGAAAATAGACCATACTCTTTTATTAGCTGTGCTTATGTATTATCGTAGTCTTATGTATTATCTGCTTTGCTATGTGTTCGTAGGAGTTGGAAAATATTCATAATATTTAATGAATTTTAATCCGAAACACCTTGCATTTTATTACTGTGATGATTCAACAAATGGCTTGTATACATGGCTGTTTTAGTTAAACACACTATAGTTATTCTGGCGATTCAAAATTAGCATCTATTGCTTATTGTATCCTCAGTTTAAATGAAAGTAAACAATATCGTCTAAATTTTAGCTGTAGCAGTTTGATTCTTCTGCGACACATATCTATGTTTTGTCCAACGTAATAACAGATCCTTTGTAAAGATTTTGCTGTACACCTCGTGCCATTTCTGAAGGCAAATCGAATAACGAAGATCCTCGCGTGTATGCCTATACTGCTGCTTAGTATAATGAAATGTTAACTCACAAACCTTCTCTAAGAGAGCAAATGAAAATAATGATTTTTCTTGGTTAGAAAACAAAGAAGCCATACATCAGAACATCGAATGAAAAGTTTTTATTTGGTTTTTCTTTGTATCGCTGATAGTGGGTTTCGTTTTTATAAGAAACTTGTTACACGAATTGCTTTGATATATAAACAAAAAATCCTACGATTATTTGGAAAACTTTGAAAATGTTGTGTTCAGCATTTTCGAGTAAGACAATTGGGACAATTTTTCTCTTTTTCCCTTAGTAGAAAAAGAGAAAGCTGTTTCTACGCTATGAAGTACTGATAATAGAATATTTTTCAAAGGAAGTTTCGACGGTTTTTGAAACACCAATGTATTCGGTGATGAATTTTGTTTTCACATAATCCATGTGATTACGGAATAGGCGATAACAACGTAGGAAAGATATATTAAAACTATAGGATTTTACTCATACTAAAATCTTTACTGCAATATTTTTGTCATTTGGAATTGTTACTTAAACACTTTCCTTTTCTTCCCCTCAGTAACGTTTTCACCTGAACATGTTTCGAAACATTTATCATTAAATGTTACTTCTTTTACATTTACTTACATTTAGCAAGTTTTACACTAGTTTGAGAAATAATATTTGTATTTATACATTTCTCATGATTGCAAACCTTGGACTGGAGGTTCGGTCCTGTCGGTGATGATGAAAAATGAATGAAATGATTGAATGAAGAAAGTGGTAGGAAACGGAAGAACCCCCAGAATACCTACCAGCACGGTGTTTGTCCACAACAAAGTCTACACGGCACAAGCTGATATCGAACAAGAGACTTCAGGCATCAGAGGTGAAAATTATACCACTGATACACTGCACCCTCTGTCATCTTTGGTTCATTATATTACTAAGATAGCCACGCAAACCATTCACAATCGGAGCCATAACAACCATTTAAAAGAGTGTACAACATATAATTCACGTGCACGTGTTTTAAAATTGGGTTCTTACAACTTAATTAAATTTCGTTCCCTTTATTGGATTCTACTACTTCAAAATTGGAAGGATTGATATGGTACCTATATTTTCCTAAGGAATATATCAAGACACTGACTTCACTTTATCAATTTCTACATTGTTTCAATGGAACGGATGCTGTTTCATTGGGAGAGTGGACGTTTTTCCTAGCTACTTATAGAGTAATATGGAGTACTGCTCGGTTTGTCTTCATTCGATTTTACAAAAGCAGAGCTAGAGGGAACAATAAATTAAATATTCTGTTCATCATTCTGCATTCAAATAAAGTGCAGCTGATATTTTCCTTGGTGTCTTTTCCTTGAGACTACTCTTACTCCATCGTTTCTATTACCTGCAAGTAGCAGATACTTTCTAGATATATCTTTAGACCATTATTTTACCATCATAAAATAAATCATTAAGTTCGAATCTATCATAAACAAATACATAGCAATGTGTACAAATATAAATAGATTAAGAATTTTGTATGTCGCAGAATATGATACATATCTAATACTTGAGGTTATGAATGTGCGATGAATTTAGATTTTCCATAATAAATCAATTTAACAACTTCCCTTCCATATCTATAAATTAGAGGCTACAAGATGAAATCATATATTTGATAACTTGGTATAACCCAAAAAAAGAGGGAGTGCACATCGTAGTCGCTAACAAACACCATATCTGCATATCTTCGTATTACATTTCATTTCTGTGTCTGAACGATCAAACCACACCAATGATGGGTAATGGTGTCGGTAAAGGTCCTGCAACACATTTTATAAGTAGCCGTCGTTTGAGACGATTGGTATCGAAAATTTTGACCTTAAATTTATCTGGTGATAAAGGTTACTTCAGCATCTGCGTCATGTACTCCGAAAGCCGAATTGACAATTCGCATAAACAGTATGTAAATAAAATTAAAAAAAATTACTAATACCATTTATTGCGTTCTAGTAAAATTGAAGAACTACCTTTTAAAAAGCGAATATCTCTCTTGTTTACTTTAAGCCAGGGCTACGTGTTGATTATTACGGCCAGTTTTTCGAGTATTCTTAGGAGAACTGCCCTCAGAAAGCAATTTTTTGCCTCCTTATGCACGATCTTCTAGATCGCCACACTGCTAACAATAGAACTAATGTGAGTGAAGACTTTATGAATTTTATGGCAACCTTGGAATTAAAATCGTACAATGTAATGAAAAATGTAAACCAACGTATCTTGAATGTAGTGCTCATGAACATAAACAATGTTAAATTAGAGCTTGAACCACTTCCGCTAGTGTTAGAGGATAAACATCACTCTGCCCTGTTAATCATAATTTTATCGAATTTCCGGTCACACAAAAATAACGAAAAGATTAATATCCGAAATTCTAACTTCAGTAAAGCTAATTTTGAACAAATTTTAGAACTTTAACTGCCGTTAACTGAGGAATTATCACCAGGACGAAAGGTCTAAATTTAGAACTAATACATTTTACACAATATCATATGAAGTACTTGATAAATACGTTCTACACAAAAATTATAGTGGCAAGAATATATCTGCTGGTTCACTTCCTCTCTAATGATTACTGTAAAATTAAAATACAAATATTTTATAAACAGCGAGGTGACTAAAGTTCAAATTATCACTTATCTGAGTTCAATATGCTTTGTAAAGAAACCGTCTTTGTAATCTGTCAATTCAATACAATGGGATAGATGTTTACAGCAATAATTAATAGCACTAATGAATGTAATAGTGAAATCGCTAATATTTCTGAATCCCGTTTTCAATCAACTTACAAACAAATTCGAGCTAAATATAATGTTGAAGAAGCCGTACGTCTTGATTTAAAATATGACTTGTTGGACACTTTATTCTTTCTACTGTGAGTATGCAAGAGATTCAAAATGCCATTAACGAGTTGAAACCAAGATATTCCTATGTCCCTGAACTCATCCCGGCTTATTTAACCCAGATTGTGGCATGATTCTAAAAACACAACTACATATTTTAATCATTTTTTTAATCGTAAACACTATATTCCTAGACACTGGAAAGTTGCAGCTATATACCCAATTCCAAAATCTGGTTCGAAAAGCGTTATAAATAGTTATAGAACAATATCTAGCTTATCCTCATTTGCTAAAGTATATGAAAATATTTATATAAAAGATAATAAATAATGTTTGCCCTGCCATTTCAACACGTCAACACAGGTCTCTAAAGAACAAGTCAACTACAATGAACTTGGTCATATTAACTTATATTATAGCCTTTATGCTTGATATGGCGGTAAAATTGATGTGATATACATAGATTTAACTAAAGATTTGAAATTATATATCATGATGTACTATTAAGCAAACTTCACTCTTTCATTGTCCAGAAGTCATCTTTACTGCTAATTGAGTCATATTTGGACAATCGAAAACAGGCAGTGTTTTACAAAGACTTTCAGAGGTAAACTCTGGAGTGCCTCAATGAGTGAATCTATGTCCCCTATTGTTCCTATTTTTATTAACGGTTTGCCACACTATGATATGAAATGCCATAAATTATTGTTTCCTGACGACATGAGAATTTAAATGCCAATAACGTCTGAATAAGACTCCGAACGGTTACAGGATAACACATTATAAATGAAATGCCAACTAAATGTTCTTTGGTTAAATATAAACAAATATATGCATATGATATTTACAAAACAATTCTTGTACATATCCATACTTGATAGAAGGAGCTCTAGTTAAGGAAATAGCATTACTGAAAATGTGTGTAAAGTACGATAGCTGCTTGTCACTTAAAACTCATGTAAGAAATGTAACTAATGAAGCATACAGAACGTTAGGCTTAATATTGTAAGGATCTCCACATCACGACCAAAGCACATAATAATTCAACACGTGCTATTGATTATAAACAGAAGAGCAGAGGAAAACCAGACACGAAAGGCACCAAGGTTCACCGAAACAAGTTGGACCTCAAGGAACATCCAAAAGAGAACAAATAAAAGGGACCCAGGATCAGTCGACCTATCCTAAACCCTGGAGGTTGCCATGAAGCGAAAGTGATCATCTTGAATATCATACGTCATGAGGGCTGCTATGAGCGGAGGTTCCTAAAAACCGAATCCTTGAGACTACCAGAGCCTGCGCTGAGGCTAAGGAATCGTCCGTACAGAACACTATAAGCCGTGACCTTGATCATTGAAAAGATATTTTATTGTTAAAACTTTGTAGACACAAAAACTTAATTCTTTAATACAATTGGTAAAGGGACAAAACCTTGGTCCATTGTTGACTCTACGATAATCATTACATTGTGATAGGCACCAGAGTTTTGTACGGGACGCTATTTCTATTAACTTTTTAAATGACACAAAGTCAGTATCAGAATCTATTTTATCTATGTTTTACTATCAAAATTCAGCTAAAATATATATAAATTCTTTCCCTCCTTTTTTTCTCTCTTACTTTCCTTAAGTGCAATTTATGCCGGAAACTAGATCGGGTAAACAAACATAAATCCGGAGAGCGTAACACTAATATGACAGAAGGTGCATCTAATTTATCATTTAATATGTCTTACTTATTATGCGGGACACGTGCATGAGGACGCGGACAGGTTTCTCATGTTATTCGACCATATGGCATCAATGCAGGCATGGTCAGCTGCTAAGGAAAAGGGCATTCTACCAATATATTTACAAGACACGGCACTAGATCTCGTATTACAGCTTCAAAATAAAAATCAATTTGATATTATGACATATTGCAATCTAAAATCTAAGTTAGTCGCTATATGTAGGCCAAAGATGTCTTTGTATAAAGCAGAACAGGAATTATTTCAGGTACGAAAGGGAATGGACGAGCCAATAGACTCATATTTTTTGGGTAAATTTTGAGCAATAAGGCAGTTATTACCGTAAGCAAATGAAGAACAAAAGATCCATCATTTAGCTTTGGGATTACAGAGGGATTTCCTTAATAAGATTGAAGTAGAAAGGTTTGCATCGGTAGAAGCTCTACAGAAGCGCTAAACACTCTGAAAGGCAATAATGACATTTTTAAAAAGGAGAACATACATAGCTATCACAAAAATTACATATGTTACACGGCCAGAATAATATACCTAACTCGCACAATACATCCTAAGGATTACCAGCCAAGCCAAAGACAATATATCCTAGACAACAGTTATATCATCATATCTATCCTGTACAAATGCAACCTGTTACACCACCAACGAACAGCTATATCACAACAATACAGACAGCTATACAACAATGCAACAATGAACAGCTATACAGACAACAATAAAAGGAATTTCAAGCAATATCATTTATTTGAACCAAATCGCATTAACAAAGTTTAAAATAGGTCAAACAATATTTACTCATTACTTGAGAGTAATCGACAAGTAAATGCCAATAATTATAGGAGTCGACTTTCTCCAAAGTTCGCATTCCACAATCGATTTAAACAAAAACGCAATCTAATTTTTTAAACGACGGAGGAAGCCTCAGCTACCAGCTCAAATCACAGGAAATACGCTGTCAACTTTGGCGAATCAGATAGTATCGCAGACAGACCACAATTGTTTGTATCTGCCTAAGCAAATAACTTCGCCCCGCGTTAACATATATATATGAGTAGCAGGAAGGAAAAATGTTGACAGAAAATATTTATATGTGTCACTTCTTCATGGATTAAGCGAAAAGTATAGGTTAAATGTCCTCGATCAAAAGATAGAAACAAGCAAAATCATATTTTTAATTTCAAATACGAATGGCAAACGTGTAACTTAAAGGACGAAAATAACGCAATATCCTTAGGAGAACCAGATTTATTTGAAAAAGCATATCAATTTAAGACAAAGAAGCAAACGGATAAACGTCTAAAATTTGGATTTTCAAAAACATACAAAACCGCTATCAAGAAATTTTAAATGCCATATCTGAAAAACTATCTTGCTCACAAGATACACAATTACCAACGACAAAAGAAACAACCGCAAAAGAAACAAGCCCAACTATTACATCATCCGGTAGGAGAGATAGCAACAACATGGATATATGACGAGCTAGGCCCTTCCCAACGAGACAAGAAAAAAATAATAAGTACATACTAGTAGCCACGGAACTAGCCACTGGAGCACGATATTACTTTCAAATTTGGAGTTTTTACATTATATTAGGACCGGTACCCAGTATATGGAGCAACTCGTTTACAAAATTTGGTGCGGAAGTAAGATTTTGTCTACAAATACTCACTCGCATATAATCATGCTTCTATAGGGTTAGGACAAACCAATAATTTCAGCCATATTTTTTTAAAAAAATGTTTGTACCAGAACAACATTCAAACTGAGAATGATTTCTCTAACTGAGAGAAAATTTTACCACACGTTATTTTCGGCATCAATGCGTATCTACAAGGAGGAAATAAATATACTGCAAGCTTTTTTAATATTTAGTTACGAACGTAGGACACTCGAATTAAAACAACACATACACATTGACAAAGAGAAACTAGCGAAAATCAGGCAGAAAGTACGAAACAGATTGGAAGAGATGTATAACAGACAAAACTCCCTTCCTGAGGCATATAACTCAGGAAATACAAAATAAAGAAGAAAGAGGCACAAATTGAAGAAGACCAAGAATAAAATTCAAAGTACTTACCGAAATAGAACGAGGAACCAACTACAGAAGAATCGAAAAAAGATAAATCGACAAAAATCTGCACTTCTTTATTTCACTTATAAGCCTTATCTCATTCTATTATCCAACATTGTTACATGAGCAATCCGTTTTTTGCAAAATGCAAGATCAATATTTTTTCTTTTCAATCTCAAAAGTCATAGTCCTTGCATAGTCCTTGCTTTCTTGTTTGTAGCATCGTCTGTTCAATATGAATGCATGAATGCTTAATACGTCACTTTTTTCTCCTTATATAATATGTTCATAAAATCAGACTCCTGACAACATTATACAGAGTAACGCGAAATTGACATTTTATTTTTTTTCTTTTTTAATAAAAGCAATTTCTAAATACCGAAACTGCTACTTCTAGTTTCATTCGTTCTCATAATAATTAATTTGTGCCTCGCCTTTCATAAATCCAGTTACAAAACAAAACTTAACAAATTAGCTAAGAATATCTTTACCATTAGGTGAATTCAATTGAATTGGCTTAAAAATAAAACTAAAGAGACTCCACCGATTTAGACTGACCATACTGGATATGGCCGATTCTTAACAAACTGGTTTACATTTATTAATAACGTTGATGATATTTCCGCCCACTTTGAGGGAAATGATAAACTGTCTTTGATCCTGCTTGGGTGGGACGAAACTACAGTGTTATTACCATTATTTGTATTTTTCACAACAGGCTTTTCATAATGATCTTGATGTGTCATACTGTTTATAGGGTTTTCTAGTGTCTAAACAGTATCAGTCGTGTCAGTACTTTGGTGCAGTTACCTTTCACTAAAAATAAATGACCATTTTTTCTCAAAATGATATTCCAGAATATTTTTTTCAGTGTGGGGGTGTAAGGATCCCCACATCACGACCAAAGCACATTTAACACAACACGTGTTACTGATTATAAACATAATAACTTAGATGAAACTATATAATCTCGGAGTTGATGCAGGACAAAAGAATTTTGTGGGAGAGGTTTATTTTATGATCTATATTGCCAACAGAAGAGGACAAAAGAGGAAACTAAGGAATACAAGCCACAGAAAAATCATTGTAATTATCAAAATATCATACATACATTCGAATGAGTATTAAAGGTATCTTGTATGTGATTCTACTAATCAAGAATCGAGTTTGAGCTGTTGATGATATGACTCATGTTCCCTCATATAACCCTGTCCTCAATCCAGGCAACTGCACAACTTGCAGCTACCCTAACCCAGCTTATATGATGAGAAGTGCTAAGCTAATCGTTTTATTCGTTGTTTGTGGTCGTTAAATAAATTTTATCCATTTACTTTATATCATGCAGTGAATCAAACCCATGTTTGAGTTAGTCAGGAAAGACAACATAATCCAAAAGATAATGTCTTCAATAAATTGTAGTTGTTGAAGGTATGGGACAAATGTTATCATCCTTAGTTCATTATCTGCTTTGGCAACATAACGAAGATTATTAATTCACACTGAGCTTTAGAATATACGACTTACAACTTGAAATATATTTCACTCAGCCACTCATTCATAACACATTTGATAATTTAATGATACATTAAATGGGTTATATATTACTTCGAAAGGAAACTATTGTATAACTACAGTTTTGTAACATTTATGCTATTCACTAACAATATGAACAAAAGGAGAAAGATTAGTTGCACATACCGGGTGTTCAGAGTGTATTTATGCAGTGGCATATTGTGGTGTGCTAAGTGATGACTGGTATGAGTGTTAATTAGTAATACCATATTTTCCATTGTTTAACATACTTGAATCATGTCTGAACCATAATTGACCAGGATTTTGTATTCCTTAAAAGGAACGGTTTGAATGAAGACCAACGACCTATGTGACATCATTGTGGTCCAGGTCATCATGCTGCCGATTGAACAAAAAGTGTTTCTTGTGAAGCACGTGTTTCGCAAAGGATACAAGTTTACCGAGCAGTAGAAGTGCATTTGCGACAAAGTTCCCAGGAGAGAAGACGACTAACTGCAATGCTGTGCGGAATCTTATCGCCAAGTTTCGAAAATCCTACAACGTTCACAATGCTCCAAATTCAGGTAGGCCACCCACAGCCATATCCGCAGAGAACCTGGAAGACTTGCAGGAGGTGATGCCGCACAGTACAAGGAAATCAGTTAGATGACTAATTCAGCCCGGCCACCTGTCCGTGTGTTCCGCTAAAAAAATTCTCCGAAAGTCACTCTCTACGTATCAGTAGAAAATTTTGTCCTCCATAAACTTAGCAACTGGCTCATGTCCTTCCTGCAGGACAATGGTGAGGAGATTCTTGGTGCAACGTTTTTTAACGGATGAGGCATGCTTTCACCTCAATGGTTACGTGAATAACCAGAATAGTCGTGTGGAGTACGGAGATTCCGCATGAATTTCAAGTGCCCCCACTGCATGATTAAAAGGTTGGTGTTATGTGCACCGTGACAAATAAACGCATAATTAGGCTCATCTTCTTTCAAGACACCATGAATGCAGAACAGAAGTGCATCTGCATTCTGGGAACCTTTCCTAGGTGAACAGAATGAGGGCGAAATTGAAACTGTCTGGTTCTAATAGGATGGGCCGACTTCAAAAACCACGCACAAAGCGATGATCTTTTTACAGAAAATCTTCTGATCTCGCATCATCTCTCGAAGACCCATGCCTCCGCGTTCACCAGACTTGCTGTACCGTATGACTTTGTATGTTGTATGTAGAAGGGGAACTCCAAGCTGTACTGAAACGACACCTTTGTAGCATTACTCCCAATGTTCTGCATAAAGTGTCAAGAACACGCAGGAACGTGTGCAACTGCGTCTTCAAGTCGAAGGGAATCACTTCCAGCTCCTCTCATATCACCCATGCCATTTTGGTCAGCTTCGAGTTAATTTCATTTGTTAAAGAAATTTATGAAAAATAAAATATTGCAAGTTATGAACAGCATAGTTACTTCATGAACATATATATTAGTACATAGAATATCAGAAGAAAAATAAATAAATACATAACATCACTGTACATATTTAATGTGAGATTAAAGTTGCGACCGAATTGAACTTACAGAATTACAGATCAAGTCTCGCTAGCTTTTTAAAGGATAAATAGAAGAGAGGAAGGATCTCAATATGCGAGTCTAGTTTCCCGACGTTTTAAATATTATCATTTGTTTTGCGTGTCCATATTTCTCTCATTATGCGTCTATGCACGCATTATCTCCTTTTCAAAGTTAACATAAGATGATACTCGTTCAAAGATAAGACATTCTAGATTTACATAGCCTTTTAATTATACGATATTCTTTTTCAAATCCACTTAAAATTCCGCTATTCAATTTATTCTACTGATTGAATATTAATTCTTATCACTTAATTAAGTACGTAAACCAGATGAAGGTTTATTGAATATATCAGAATTTTGGGTTACACTGATACAACTTTGAACCACGACAAATTACTAGAATTATGTATTATGGTATATGTATTGAATGGACTTGTTACAGATACTTGGGACTATATTTTAAATACTGCTAATCACTGTCGTTATTTGATCACGGCCACGTGGATGGATAAAACTATTCGAATTTGGAGATTTATAAGCAGCGGATAGGGAAATTAGGATACAACTGTATAGAAAAATTCTGGGTTCACAATGTTAATGGATATTTTTGGTATTAGTAATGAATGACGATAATCTGCCTCTTCATTACATGCAGCGTACAATTAGTAAGGTGATACAAGGATGTTTGATATCTATACAGGTGGAATTGCAAGACAAGGGAAAGGATGATATTTAACTACAAGGCGTATACTTTATATCTAAATTTCATCTTTTAACGAATTCAAGAAAACTACGGCAACGTATATCTTGGCTCTATCTTAACCGATCGGGGAACACAATGAAACCCATCAACTGTATCAAAACAACGTGTTTTAACACTAGGAACACCAATATATCTTTGGGTTGCATGGAACACCAACGGGGACCTCTGTGACCCACAGCGTAAATGTCATTATTTCTCATGAAAAATAATTCATTTTCTCTGATATCCACTTGCGATGTCCAAGACATCATATATTTTTATTCTCTACTATTATTTTTTATTATTATTATTATTATTATTATTATTATTATTATTATTATTATTATTATTATTATTATTATTATTATTATTAGCTTTTAAGTACAGTTTCGCAAACTATATCTATGAATTGTTTGTTTTCATTTTTTATTTGTCAGTAACTATGATCTATTTTATTGTTTGTGTAGAGGAACTATAAAACAGATCAAGAGCGAATTAGTACAGTGTAGTAGGTGTACAAATGCGGCTTTTGAAAGCATTTTGGTGAAAAGGCATAAGGTGGGGTTGAATTTAGAAGAGTAGGGTATACTCTAGTATTCCAATGAATTCAGTATTAATCTTGTATAATTCCACCCAGATTATCCTTGGAATGGCGAAACTTTCAAATTTTATTTCTGCGAAAAGATAAACAGTGTGAGGGACGTTCGTAGGACACTATAGACGATGTCACGAGAGAAGCAGTGTTGCCAACATAACATGATTTATTTACACTTCGCTATCTTCGAACAACTCACTACATTCCATATATATATATATATATATATATATATATATATATATATATTTAGAACTCTATCAATTTGACTTCCGGACATTGCGTTTCTGCATAACATGTGACGTCCGAGATCTTTTGACGTCCGTATACCGGACGTCAAATTGTAAACCATTGGAAATCGACTTTGTGTCTTTATTTTTCTATGTTCGATGCATGAGTCTGATAGATTCATTCATATATAGGTAATTGGAGCTAACGATTTATTATTAGTATTAATTTAAAACTTTTAGAACGAAGTGAAGGAATGGAAGAGGACGTTAAAATGATAGAAAGTTGTAAAATAATATACTTTTGGTAGTTCCAACTTTTACCGCTAGGCGTACCATAGTCGGTTTCGTATATACATTTAGGAGTATATTCTATATATCTTGCCGATCATTTGACGTCCCCAGGCTGGCAATGACGCAGTGAATCTTAAATGAGTATATTCAAAGTTCTTCCGTACATACTGACAATTTGGCGTCCTTAAATTGGAAGCGCGGAAATTCCCGTTGTTATTACTGTATGTAAAATCCATTTTCTCTCCATTGATTTCTATTTGAAGAAATATTTCTCTGAAACGATAGAAGTTGAAAACAAAACTCTGTAGCCAAATACCCTTCAACTCAGAAGACAACGTGAGTGCTTCTTCATCAAAAAATATTCAACGCAGGACCAAAAGCTTAATGTTTTAAAGCAGCTAAACGCAACACAGCAACCCTCGAAAGGGGAAGAATTTGTAGCAGAATTTTTCAGACAGATACTCTTTAGTTCTACCAATTCATTTGCATTATGGTTTCGTAATCAGCAGTTTCCAACAGAAATCCCCTCACCACACATACCAATGGGGAATGAAATTGGGTAATCTCAAAGAGATTATCACTATGCGTCTCAGACTATCATTAATCTATTGATGAAAAGCTAATATTGGTCGTTTTATAGTATTACATGACACATGTATAGAATAAATATAAATGTTAGTTATGACTAAATTCCGAAAAATTCTTAAGTGATTCAAGAAATTAAAACCTAACTAAAATAAACAACCCCAATTTATGAATAATCAATTAAAATTTCAAAATAAGCAGAAAGCTCATATGTAGACCAGTGTTATTATTATTATTACTATTATTATTATTACTATTATTATTATTATTATTATTATTATTATTATTATTATTATTATTATTATTATTATTATTATTATTAGGTGCCTTTATGTGTATCACTGGCCAAAACATAGCATCCCTTAAGTACTCTACTAACAGTGACACAATCTAGGCTGCTTTCTGTTGTTTTCCTTCACTTTCTTTTTCTGAAACGGCAAATAACTTCGGGACCAAATATTTCCCAGAAAGATATTCCTCTCTTAGATTTTTATTCACATTGAAACAATGTATGTGGCCTCTTACTAGAATGAAACTAGGAATTATATTTCCGAATCCAAGATGACTCCGAGTCCAAGATGACCCCCTATTCTTTAACAAAAGTTTACAAGAAATCAATTACGTCATTTTAAGTTTTGCCAGGTAGAGCAAGATTGTGAAATGACATAAGAGTCTCACATGCTTCATTAGGATATTAGTATACCTCGTATACAATGTATACTAAAGCATGTGTTATTCAAATTCAATGGGACGAAATTGTCCAATACCCTCTCTAAATGACATCCTTGCAGAAAAAGATACATTCACAGTATATACTGCTTATGATTTCTGAACTTTAAACTATACTAATAATCATATCAGATACAGGTTTCCCTTACTCTTCCTTACTGGAATGGTCCACGCGATATCCTAACGTTCAATGTGGTAGGCGAGGAGGTGGGTAAAGTTGTACCTTAATTGAAGGTCGTGGTCCTGTTGAGAGAAACTTTGTTGTGTCAACGAAACCAAGACGACCATACATTTCTGAGCACGAAATTTCGGCAAAAAGCTTGTCTTGAATGCATAAGTATACAGTAATTGTTCGAACTACCATTCTCAATAGTTTCAAAGTTCATGATTCTGATCAGAATCATATTTTGATAATATCTTGCCCACTGTATTAAAACCAAAAGAACACGTTTATTAAATAATGGAAAACAGTTCTTAATTATAAATAAAATGAAATCTGACGTGTACGTACCGTAAAGTGAAAATTCAAATGTTAGGAAAGATTGATTTAGTGTAAGTATTCGTACTTTGCTAGATTTCGGAAAATTTCAAAATATACGATTGATAATCAGAAAATCACTTGCTTAGTTTACTTATATATAGTTGCAGGTTATCGCAAGCATACGTCAAAAATTAACAACTTATTTACCGAGATACTGTCAGATGTAATTCCCGCTGATCCAATGGTCAATGAGCGCGCTTTCCGTACACTAGATCTCAAGTCTCATTCCCGGTAAGAAGACATTTGTGCAGTACGGTAGTTTGGTTTCCGCTTTAAACTGTATGTCTATATCTCATCAAGACTCGGACAGTTTCCGCTAAACTGAAACAAATACCTCCATATAAATATATAGTAATATTTTAGAGCATCCAATATTAATTGGTTGATTATAGCCTCTTTGACAGCAGAAAGGTCTTCACTGAATTGAGTTTCCGTATTTATTAACGTTAAAACTTTTCGGCCATTTTTAAAGTTAGGAATGAGCAAACGGTTACAAAAGTTCTCATCGAGTTCAGTCCATAACCAAGGTCTGAACACATGGATTTAAAATTTTACAAGCATTAATTAGGATCTCTATTTGTCCCATTTTCTAATGTCAAGATTACCAATAGCGCATTTATTACGCTTCGTTCCCTCTCTATCTCTTAGTAGGCTGCGCTGCGTAACCTTTGCGAGCTTGGAGCTCCGTCCACAGTTACGGGATTGTCATTTTCAACGATGACATATTACATTTTTCTGAAGTGGCTTTCGAACCCAAGGATGCGTTCGTTTCCCTGCTGAAAGCAGCAAGAAAGCGAGAAAAACTTCAGATTTCTTTTATATCAGTTTATTCCATCATGTATATTCATTTGTTAGAACTGAGACTGAAATTGTCTTTACTTAATAAAGATATTTTTCTGTAGGTGAAAGCGAAATCACATTATTATTCTAACTTCCTTCTTTCCCCAAATATTATTACATACAAATTTCTAACTTCAGAAAACAGTTCCCTTCCTCGTAAATATTATTAGTAAACGTTCATATCTTTGACACGGTAGGCACGTGTTCGTTTCCGTTCGGGCCCACTCGTGTGTCGAATCACACGTTAAACAATAAGTCCAAACCTTGAAAGGTTGGGCTTATTGCCTTGTTGGTGAAAGGGATGCAAAGACCTAATCCAACAGCAACAGTAATCCAAGAAATAGTTTGAGAAGACATTATAGCTTAGTTATTCTGTATACTATATGATTAATAAACTTCTAAAACAATAAAAGCAATATGATTTCGGTTAATACAACTTATTGTTTCGGGAAAGTTATTTATACATTTCTCAATTTAGAACAAACTGGAATTGATTACCCTCTTAGCTGGGTTAAAATAAAAATCCTCCTTATCTCATGTATTTGATACCAGTGAAATATGCTGTTTGTTTTTAGCGGCATGAATTTAAACAGTATCTGAAGTATCACTGTTCATCTGATTACCTAGAAAGCTATAGATTCAACATTAATATTGGACATTTTTGATCATTTATATGCATCTCATCCTCACCAACCCCAATTCTCATGGCTGTTTGGATGTGAACAGGATCGGGATTTTCACTTTTCAACTCAGCGAACCAGCAACTACGGATTTGACACTAATAATGGTCATTTTTATATATCCACTCCTCCCTTTTCGTTCAGTTACAGGGCTGAATTCGGATGATGATGATCATTTTGAGTTTAACGTCCTTTTCCAGCAGCGAGGCTATATGAGATGCGACCTACTGATTAACGAGAAATCCGAAACACATGAGCTCCCGCCGGAAATCGAACCCTTGTCTTACACGCCAAAGACGCGCACGCTAACCGCTTAGCCACGGAGAAGCTTAGGGCTTAGTTTGGATTGAAAGATCATACAAGGTGTCATTGTTCTTCTCAGTGACCCAGAAATCTATAGATTCGACATTAATATCAATTATCTTCAACCATTTTCAATATCTCGCGTTGTCCCCCTCCCCTAAGTTGCACCGTCAAAGTGTTATGACAAAAGTCATCCCTGGTCCGAACCTTAACTAAGTTAAAAACTAGATCCAGATCGGGGAGTGGTTCAAGATTAATTAAAGCACAAAAACAGTCTATTTCATTTTCACTATTTATTATGTCTCCTGTCTCCCTTCCCTACGATTCGCAATCAAAGTGAAATTATGAGAACCATCCCAGGTCTGCAGCTCATCTATGCTTAAAGTTTGATCGAGATTTGTAGAATGGTTAAAGAGTAATTAATGGTTATTTATTTTTATATACCTCCCTCTTTCCTCCCCTTCTCTATTGTAAAAAATGAAATAATAATAAGCTTCCCGGAACATCATTTATATTGAAAAATTAATTCAAGTTGTTTGGATTGTTCGAAAGTTATTAAGTTTTATTTATATCTCTCTCTCCCCTTCAGTAAGTTTTACCGTCAAAGTAAATAAATAAAAACACTCCCAGGCCAGAATCTAACCTACGTCGTAAATTAGATCGAAATCGGTTGGGTAGTTCAAGATATTAAGTGTAACAGACATCGTGTCTTTCAATTTCATAATATAGACTAGCCTTTGGCTAGATGGGGTCTTCATCCCCAGACCCTGGTATTTGCTAGGCCTACGGCCTGCATCTTTTATGTGTCAGCTTTTCCATGAAAAATGAATTTCGTGCACTTGTCCTTAATATTTCCGAAATTTGGCCTGTAGTCGGATTTACCTTCAAACCCTCACGTTTGCTTGACCTACGGCCCAGCACTTCCTAAACCCACAATTCTACCGAATTTCAAGTTTCTTTGCCTATTTCACTTAAAAGATACGATTTTGTATCTTAGAAAAACGTCGTTATAATTAAGATGGGAATTTCTACATTCATTGTTTAGGCCGCTTGGAAACTAAAAGTATTCACTTTAGGCAATTTTCTTGTAGGTTAGTCCCGGAAGGCTACAATCATGCCCAATTTCATCATAAAATCCTGGCGGAAGTGCCTCAACATGTTCGGGTGAAATATGTTCCATACAAAAATAACACAGAAATCATTTTTCAGTTTCTCGTAAGACCACTCTAAATTTGGTAATCTTCATATTTGGTGATACAGTTCGGTAACGCTGACAAAAACGTACATACATACTGAATTTCAAGTTTTTATTCAAATTCCAAGTACCTAAAGTAGGAGATTATAGGTCAAAAACATTCCACTTAAATAAAATGGATAATTTCTTCATCCCCCTTTTAGGCCACTTAAGGATGAAAAATATTTACTTTTGGCAATTTTTCTGTGGATTAGTCTTGATAAGCTACAATCATGTCAAATTTAATCATTGTAGCCCTCAGGACGTGCCAATAATTCTGAAGTGTAAAATATGTCCCATGTAAATAATACAGGGAAGATATTTAATTACTCATAAATTCCCATTAAAGTTAGAATTTTTTATTTATTTATATTGTTAAATAATCCTATAGAAAACATAAAGATACCAAATTTCAAATTTTTATTGCAATTCTAAGTAACGAAAATATGAGATTATAAGTCGAAATAAAAAGGCCATTCAAAAAACATGGGGAATTTCTTCTTCCGTTTAGATTCCTAAAAATTAAAAGTATATACTTTTGGCAATTTTCCTGTGGTTTAGTTTCAAAAAACTACAATCATGTCAAATTTCAACTTTCCACATTAACCGAGAAGTACCCGTTATTTTATGTCAGTGAGTCAGTTCTAGTTTTACATATTGATTATACAGTTTGCATTATTAATATTGTACCACTTTAGTAACGAATAGTGTTGAAAATAGAACAAAACATTACCAGTCAAGTTTAGTTCAAGATCAAGGATTTATTTCTGTAAGTTGTCTGGGTAAGACTTCTCCTTATACAAAGTGTAAATTTTCATTATGCCTTCAACATTAGTCTCGATTCCAACAACTGAGAAAATAGCTACGGTTTCTTCAAACTCAAAAAGATAAGAGGATTTTCAGAACACTGAACCTCTTTATGCCGTGCAACAAATCGCACATTCCCTTCAGTTTACCGCAGTCCGGCTGTTGTTTCTTTCAATTTCTAAGCTCGCTCTTCACTTACAGGAAAAGATGTAAACAGCAATTACATTTTAATCAATTTTATTTGAGGTTAGATGAATTCCTAATATATAGTCGAAATACTTGGTATTGGTCTTGGTATATGGTCGAAATACGAAAGAGTGGGGTCACCGTGGCTCAGTGGTAGAGTGCTTACCTCTGGTGCATTGGTTTCTTGGTTCGACCCCTGGCCAAGTGAGTTGCGGTGAACAACATAGTGTCCGTAGATTTTCTTTGGGTATTCCCGTTTCCTCCAACTTTGTCATTCCACTAATCCTCCCATCGTCATTCACTTCCCTTAATCATCGTGTCCCTTAGACTAAAGGTCATAATCGTGGGGCGTGAATAAAGGTGGGGTGTGAATGTTGCAGTACATTTTAATTTTCCATTCAAGAAATCTCGCCAAGTTAGACAACTTCAGAGATACAGGAAAGCGAGAGATGAGTTACAAATTAGTCGGTATTTTAAATATATATATAAAAAACGAAATGATATATGCAGTCTAAAAATTATAAACTATGGGTGGCGGAATCGCAGTGTTAAGGATACGACGAGTTAGGACAAGACGATTGCAATATTTTGATCAGGCACGTTACGTGAATTTATTTTAGAAGGGTCCAAAGCTTTTGGAGGAATCAAATTCATTATGAGGAAATTTTTTTAAATATGTAAACTCACCCGTAAAGAAAACAAAATTTATAGAAAAATTAGAATTTTGGAATGATCAGAATATCAGGACCCCTTTCACTGCTTACGTCACAGATTTTGATCACTATTTAGCTTTCCCCCAACTTGTTAGGAAAGAACTGATCTACAAACACTATAACGACGACGATTTTGACGAACGAGGCAACATTTTTTAGCCATTTTGGACTGTTCGAATTTAAGATCTTGTTTTTCTTTCTTTTATTTTATTGTAAAATTTTGTTTCTTGATTACTTTTCTTTTTAGACTATATTTGTACTGTTTTGAATTGGAACTGATTTCAAATCTTCCTTTACTCACTCATGGAATCTACTCAGAGGATTTTTTTAAGATTCATAAATAGTGGTGAGAGTTCGGTTAACTTTTAGTATGTTTTAGTTGATTTTCTTATAAAATGTGAGTGTTTACAGAATTTAGACGTTTGGTCTCTCAATATATAGCATAATGTAACAGCAAATTAGTTTCTGTGGTGTTCTGTTTAACAAAATTCCGTTATACATGTACATTTTCCGTCCGTCCGGGAGATAAAAATCTCAAGAACGAATTGATCAATCATCACCAAATTTAGTCAAACTTTAGAGGGTGAAAGTAAGGAAAGGAGTTCGTTTTTAGAGCCAATAATCAAGTCTGTAGCGGTACAAATTATTCAACTCCGTTTTTGATTGATCATTATAGGGTGAAAAAGGGTAACAGATAGAGAAAAGCAGTTTCCTGCAATCGGTTAAACGTCTCAGAAATTTATACCATGTCTAGTGTAATATCACTATTAAAACCGGAAGTAAAAAAATACTTTCGATTTAATCTTTGATAGTTATATAGTGAAAATAGTAACACATACCGGGAAGACGTTTTCTGTAATTAATTAAGCGGTGCAGGTATATATTCCACCTCCGCTGTATTTTCTCTATTAAAGGAAGTTAGAGAAAATCATTCACCTTTAATTTTAACGGTGATTGCTATAGAGTAGAAAACGGTCATAGATAGAGGAAACCAGTTTTTTGTAATCAAATAAGCATTCAAAAGTATCACTTCACGAATCCACAAATATCAAAACTGGTAGAATCGCACAACGATTTTCGGATTTAATATTCATCTCCATAGAGAAATGTTCTAAGAATAGGTTCTGTCTTCTCTCTGAAACTACTATTGAAACCGTAAGTCTTAAATGTCAACCTCTTTAGGTATAAAGTTAATCGTTATAGAGGTTAAACAGTAACGGATAGAAATACGTGCTTTTTCTGAAATCAATTAAGCGTTCCAAGAATATATTTTATCTACACTCTACTAAAAGTGGAAGTGATACAAATCTACTACCTCTTTCAGTCTCTAATTGGGGAAAATGTTGGTCAGTCCATTCTGTAGTTATTCTCACGCTCCAGTCTCGTCAAGGTTGGTGGTTCTGAGTTTACTTGCCCTGCCGTCCATGAACAACACGTCTGGCCCATTACACTACGGAAAGCATGCACATCTCCTGTCAGAATGTTACGATATTATTCAGTGGTAGCGGATACTTCTTCAAAGTTGCAGCAATGTTCATCTATTTTTCATGATACCCAAACATACCATAAGTTTGACCATACATTATGAATGCTATGAAGGTATTTTGTGAATGCTATGGTATTCCTTGTTCTTGCAACTCCAAATGACAACCGTAGCTGTAATCACTGAATACACAGAAACGTAACTCACTTAAGAACATCACATTGGGCCAGTTCCCATCTCCCAGTTATTGGTTCTGTAGACATTGTGAGAAAAGGACGAACACTATTGGACATCTTTGCAGCTAGATCTGTTACCGGTGTTGTAGCAAGATCATAAGATGATACATGTGTTTTTTCATAGTACAGCGTGTCCCAGTGGCGCATTTTGTGGGCTACCGGTGGTAGCCCTTGAATATTACGAAATAAACGTATTATAATAAAAAAAGAATATATATTGATAATTTTATACTTTAGTATCTTCTTTCAATGATGCAACTTTCTGAGACTATATGAATTTAAAACATCCGGTAGTTTCTTTGCACGGACTGTGTTTCGCTACTTAAATGATCTTCGACTCGGCAACACAGCAGAAACCTAACTTTTCTTTCAGCAATAATCGTGTAGTTAGCAGCAAATTCTTTGCTCCACCTCCAACCGCACCCTACGAACGGGCTGCCAGGTAGCACAAGCTGCCTACGGAGAAATCGGTTTCTTGGGCGTGCATGAAGGGTAAAGGGAAGTTATACGAGTAACGACAACGCATTTTGGGAATTTTAGTCGCTTGGAATTGTCTCGGACATCGTCAATTTCATTCCATAGCGGTTTGCGTCAACGCAAAACAAATTCTGTTTTACAGTATTTTGTGATAGTAGGCATACCTGTTACAATTACCTTTGCTTATTTGCGCTACGTTGAGAGGCTTTTACAAACTGAGGCTCCTTCTTCGTTGGCTAATCAGGTATTTCAGCGTTCTTTTGCAAACTTTCATTTACTCTAATGGGTAGAGTTACCACTTATCCAAAGCAAAATATACGGGCATTTCACGCAGCACATGAAGCTAGAAATGTACGATCCTTTTTTCCGTAATAACTAGTAAAAAAAAAGAAGTCTTTCTAATAAGCAAATCGTATTTATCTACTTGATAACATATAAGTATGCTCTAAGGCTCACTGTTGTTTTCAAGACTGCATAATAAAGTGGAAATAATAATAATAATAATAATAATAATAATAATAATAATAATAATAATAATAATAATAATAATAATAATAATAATAATAATAATAATAAGCATTATTAATGTACGGGTGTTACAAAGTAGTGGTAGCCCAAGCCATCAAACCGATAGACGCCACTTGGTGTTTATGGACGACAATCACAGAGGAAACATCCCAAAATGTGGGAGAACCTATCAAATAGACTGGTCACCATATTACCTAACCTGAAATACATTAAGAATGTTCGGGATGCTCTTGGACAATGGGTTGCACAGCGGAATTCTCCATCTTTGATACTTGAGGACCTGAAAACTACCTTCAGCGGAGAATGGAACAACTTACTCCTGAAATTCACGAACTCTATAGTGGATATCATAGCAACTATATGGAACATCCCTTACTGCTCTGCTCAGAACCAGTCGGTATTAATTACAACTAACATTTCATGTTATTATTCCATTTTAAAAAGTTATGTCTTTCCACAATGACGAATTCTTACCATATTTGATCGATCAATAAGACTAACATAATATCGGCACTGATATTTAGGCCACTTACTGTACTCTGACTGTGTTATAAAAATAGTTAAAAATGAATTTGAAGGCCAAAAATTACCAACCAGTGTGTATCTCTAATCATACTTTGACAAACAGTCATAATAATAAGGAAGTTACATTTGTATGTATCTTTTTAATAAAAGTATAAGTGCATATGCCCTTTTGTGTAGAAGAATGCATGATATTACAGTTCAATTTCTCCTAGATATTGGGCGATGTGTGATAAGCACTTCAGCTCCCCTTACCAGTTCCCAATTGTCTCAAAATGCTTGATCAATACCAAAAATTGTAGCACAGGAAATAGAATCCGACAGTACGTCCAATAGCAATACATTTCAAGAAGAGATTATTTTAAATTTCCCATATATATAAAGAATACTTTTTTACACAATTAAATATGGCCAAAGTGAAAATTGGATTCTGTTATTGGAATATAATATCTGCACTGGTATACTGGGAAGTTAAACATCATGAAAACTGGTCAGCACTTTCTTTTGAATGACAAAAATGGCATCGGTAGTGGCGTTTAAACAAAATCGTAAAGGGAATAAGATAAACCTTTAAAGAAATCAAGCATTTAGGGATGGGAACGAGAGAGTTTTCTCGAAAGAGACATCTTTGAGCTCGACTCGAAACTCGACTCGGATTTATGTCCAGTTTCGATCAAGTCGAGCCAAAACGAGCCAAATCGAGCTGAATCCTGTTTGTAGTTTTAATTACTCTCTTGAAGTACGCTCATCCTACATAGACAATATAATTACCAAAGATACTACTACCACTACTACTACTACAATTTATTATTATTATTATTATTATTATTATTATTATTATTAGTAGTAGTAGTAGTAGTATTAGTATTAGTATTATTAGTATTATTATTATTACATGTGTTTAACCATGAAAGATAGGCGGTTTGTATCTGAATACTAAAAGTTAGTTGACTGCTGACCTCGGTTGTGGAAAAGTCTAAGTCTTCAAGAGGCAAGGACATCGTTCACGAGGTTCTGGTTTTGAGTTTCGGAGGAGGAAGTATTTGGGCTCAAGTCAAAAATTGTTAAAAGTTATAGAGAGCTGTCCAAACATGTTCAAAACTGCTCGGCCCGGGTTAATGGTTCTCAACGGCTCGGCACTCAGCTCATTCACTATCAATCGGAACCGAAAAGTGAGCCGAACCAACAGTTCACGTAGCCGAGTCGGCTCGAGCTGATTGCTCACTCGAGCCGGTTCGAGCCAGCGGCTCAGTTGAGCAGAGTCGAACTGAGCCGATGGACTCGTTTAATCGAAGCTGGCTCGAGCCGATGGCTCATCTGAGTCGAGTTGGTGGCTCATCCCAACTAAGCCAGCTAGAGCCGGTGGCTCATTTGAACCGAGTCGATGGGTCGTCTCAAGCGTGCCGGCTTAAGCATCGCCTCAATTGAGGCGAGCCGATGGCTTATCTGAACCGAGCCTAATGACATCATTACCCGGATGGGCTTTTGCTTGGGTTCAAAACTTTGATCGCACAAGTCTAATCCTTGATGTTAAGAAATACAGTATATACTTATATTGGTGCTCACGACATTTGACGCTGTCTTGTTATAAAAATATATTGTCCCGTTATTGAAACGAGACGAGACGCGAATAGTGTCCCTGTCGTGAGCAACCCTAGAAATATTCCACATTACTGCTTACATTTCTCATTGCTTTCGTTTTCGAGTCTAATCAGTCCATGATTTCAAAACGAGTTAAAACAAGCTGGACGAGCAAGCCATTTATCAAACTCGACTCCACTCGAAACTCGACCTCGGAAACAGTAACTCGGCTCGGAACTTGACTCAACAAAATTACCTTTGACTCGACTGTATATGCACCAACTTCTTGCCAGTGTCACAATTATCCTTCATTCATTTGTTCTTCTTGAAGAAGACGAGAGTAATGTCTATTGTACAGCTGTGATGTAGACAGGGCGAAAAACCTGTTTTAAGTGACTCGCACCAATTCCTCGCACACCGCTAGAAAGGATATAAATAGAGACTGTGGTGTTGCAAATCCTCACGTGAAAAAAGGAGGAAATTTGACAACTAAAATGAAGGCTTGTAGTAAAATTACAAATGCGTCTGTCCAGTACTTTACCATGAACATAACTCCATGAAAAATTTTGTGAAAATCAGTTCATTACTTAAGTGAAAAGCAGTTGAAAAGAATTCCAATGCTATTAGATAGGGAAAACCCGACTAAGAGTAGCAGGAGGAAAGAGGTAACAACTGCGTTAAAGTATAATCTGATCTCCCACTGGGGCTTGAATCTTGAACCTTGTATATCAAAGGAATACGTGCTAGTCATTATATAAGAGAGTACTACTTTCACTATTTATTTTGCACCACCATATAATATAATATTTATAAAACACTAGTAGTAGCTCAGTCTTCAAGGAAGTCAACCAAAAACAAAAGTGGTCAATGTGTAAAGGCAATGTGGCAAGGACAAGAGACATTTCTTGAAGTTATGAGCCAGCAAATAAAGACATCTGTGAATTAAACTTCTTCCAAATTCACAATGGTGGTGATATCACGTTAATTCTATATCTGAATTTATATTTTAAATCTATATTTAAAAAGAATACAGCGGAAACTATTCTTAGAACTCTGAATGGATTGCAAAAAAAGTCTCAAAATTTATTACCATGGACGGACAGACTTCGTGGATTGTATGTACTGTATTGGTTGGTTTTGTCGGGAACTTTCCATTTTCTTCCACTTTACTCATTCCACCATTTTATTCGTTACCATAATCTTTTCCTTTAACCTCGGTGTATGGTCGTGGCAAATTAAAGTAAAAGAAACATTTTCATTTTATCGAAATAGTCAAATTGTGACGGAGGCGTAGGCAGATGTAGACTGATTTCTTTTTTAAAATAGGAGGGAGATACAGTCTCCCAGGTAAAGTAGTTTCCTATATATTTCTTGCGGGGGAGGGATTTTAAATTTGGAGAGTTTGCGTCCAAGCACTTGGGCAAATGGTACTGCTGAAGTAGAATACGAAAATTATCATAAGTAAATGTATTATTACAAGTAATAAGACACTTGTAAAGCGTATAGCATATATGAATTATTGTCCGTGTTTTCCTTTCTCAGTTAAAAACAAATAACTCACTTCTCGCTCTATCTCAAAGCACTAAGCTTAGTACCAAAACCAAGGTTATATTTAAGTAAGCACTGGACTTGCTTGAGTGAGGCATCTCCTTATAGATTACGCATGAAGGCAGCGAAGTTAAATCACGTGAACATGATTGGGAATATTTTCTCTTTCTACTGTAGGTTTCACGACCGATTCCTTTATTTCGTGACTGTACCATCCCGGCATTTTCCTGATGTGAATTAGGAAAAATCTGAAAAAGCTTTTACGCTTTTCCCACTGAATATGTCCATCGGAAATCGAATCTTATACCAAAACGAGAGCGTTAGCGACTACGCTATGTGGGGCCATTTTCTTGATGAGATGACTAGTTTTCTTTCTTCTATCTAATTTAAATACCAAACAAAATGGGTAGTTCTGTGCTATACCAGACATAATTCATTCTTCTTCGTCTTTTTTTAACAAAATTGATCGTTGAGTTTTTCTTTAACTGAGGAGAGTAAAGCCACCCCTCTTTTACCTTACTTTGGGAATTTTAACCACAATCGATGAGGACTACTGTGAATCTGAAAGGAAATGTGACATTAACATCAAAGCCAAAAGGGTTTACCAAAGTTTAATGAACATCTGGCAGTTTTAAGGAATGATAAAGGCCTATTTGAATTTTTTAACGAAATAAATTCACCTCCTCTCTCCTAACTGATTTCAACCCTGAAGAATAGGACCAAGCCTTAAGTTAATAAAACACGCTATATTCTATAAAATCAAAAAAACTTTTAGGAAATGTATATTTTTTCTAAAAAAAGAAAAAGAAATTATTAGAATTTTCTGAATATGGAAATATAATTTCAGTTTTGACGTGATATAATGTATATTATATTTGGTTCACGTTTTCCAATTCTCCCCTCTACTTGTGTTTCTATTTAGTTAAAAACGATGGGCAAATTTGTTCCACCCACAAGCTGATTTTACCGTATCTAAAAAAAATACGTTTAATTATAATCTTCCTAATATTATCAGGCTTTTACAAATTATACTCTATGCTTTCTACTGCACTTCCTAACGGAACGTATTACTCAGGACTGAGGTTAGTCTAGAGTAAGGAAATGAATTTAACTATTGGTATGGATTGAACTCGCTCAAGAGTAACATAGTTTGTCCCAGCATGTAAAAAAAGTTAAAGGATAAATTAAAATATGTAGGCTTTCCCGGCTTTTATGCATTATGGTGTGCATTTCACTCCTTATCTGTTTCGCAGAATAACTTTAGCTATGAAACCATGGCATGTGAATGCAATCGGTTATGTTTGGCCAAATAGGAATACCTTTTTGGTTTAATCTATGTCACCGAAAGCTAGTCAAGAGTGGATTTACATTCAGAAAAAATATTTTTCCCACTAAGACTCTATTGTATGATAGATTACTTGTGAGATGTTACCAATTTTCAAGGGATGCACTGTTTATTGCCATCAAGCAAAGCACTCCAATCAGACATTAATATGGGATGTGTTTTTCCTTTTCAAAGTATTTTTAAATTAAACATTCTGCCTCTTGATTGATTGTCAGCTCTTATTATCAAACTTAAGCATATCATTAAATTTCAACATTTTTAAAAATTTTCCAAACTTCCACATTCTTAAAAGAGTTTCTCTAATAAAAAGCGTACATTTGATAAACATACTAAGCTGAGGTATGAAGGTGAACCTTAACATTACTAATTTACGTCACATTGTTTAATTATGAATATGGCTGAATTACACAGGATTAATTACATACAGGATTTATAAATAAATCTAGGTAATAGGTTTCAAGTATAACCCTTTTTATACTTACATTAAAATTTCCAATTTAAGAACTGATGGAAATAAGAGGCCGGCTGTGTATATTGTTCGTCAGACAGTTTCCTCAATGAGTTTCAGAAATAATACTAATATTATAATTAATGCTGAGAGTCATGTAATCCAAAATCGGGTACCCGAATAGAGAAGTGCGAATCGGGTACCTGGATCCAAAACTGAGGATTGAGTGCCTGCTCCAGAGCTGAGAATCGGGTATACGAAACAGAGGAGTGAATATCGAGTAAGGTGTCCGTAGTCCAAAGAAGAATTAGCCATTTGAAAATGCATCTGTTTAGCTGACAGAGTTTTACTTTCACTAAAATTGGCATTGCAGTGACCCCGCGTAGCGTAGTCGCTAACGCTCTCACCTTCGTTGTGAGCGGTCTCGGATTCGATTCCCAGTGGGGGCACTAGGTCGAAAAATCGTTAAAAAGCTTTTTCAGACCATCCATTCTGAATGAGGTTTTCCTGGGTTTTCTTTATTCACACCAGGCAAATGCCAGGTAATACCTGACATATAAATCCCAGGCCGCTTCCTTCTTTCCTGAATCCTTTCTTCCTCCTCTTTCCCCGAATAGTGTGCTCGCCGAGAAAGTTCATCCCTCAAACGTGACGGGCTAACATGGAGACAGATTCCGTAAGCCCAGAAATGTAAATCCTAAATTGACAGTTCAAAGTAAAGGATACAGAGTGATACAGTTCAGAAAAATATTGAGAACTAATCTTACGTATTGATCGCGATTTTTGGTACCATTGCTATTGAAGTGGAGTTCTCTCTATCATAGTTCGTATGAAAAGAGGGATAAGTAATAAGGCCGCTTATGACATTCATATTTCATCACTTTTGTCCCAGAAACTGACATACAGCTTTTGTTTCCTTCTACTGTCATCTTTCTTCTTTGTACTGAGCCCAGTTGTTCTCCACCCACAGGAGCCCCAACTCATGTATTTCTACCTCAATGTTTAAGTGCTATCGAAAGAAAAAATGTACGTATTCGGAGAAACAATTCTTAAACGTAGCACGCAGGAGATTAGTGTTGAATTGAGACCTTCTTGTAAAGGTGCGTCAAGAAAATTTACGGGTTTCGGCGTTAACAAAGTTCACTCTTACAAAAATTATGATGATCAATATTGTCATTTTTCCAGAAAGGAAAAATCACACAAAGTCAACAAGAGTATCAAATTTATTAAAAGAGCATGAAAGAAATCACTTATTCGTTATTAAATCGTTCTTACATGAACAACCAACAAATGCTTAATTTAGACAACTTTCACTGTTAGAATTGTGTATGTTGCACTTTCAGTTTTGCCTTTAGAATTGCTTTTGCTAATCACTTTTACGTAAATGAAAAATATATTTATATATATTATGTAAAAATTGATCTGGCCAAGAAACAAAGAACCTACGGCAATAAGACGACATAGGCTACAATCGCTCCACCCAAATAAAATCCGTTCTTAGCGGGCGTAGCCCTTCGACGTTGAAGTTCAACTCAAGTAGGGATGTAAGCAGGGGGTGGGTGATGAGAGTCCGGGCTCCCCGAACTTGCGACTTTTCTGCAAATTTAATCTACCTTTAAGGACAATTTTATAAATTTTAATATAATTCATCCTGATACTGAATTTGGACTCCCCAAATGCAATGGACCCGTCCAGAAATAAAAGTCTGCATACTTCAGGTACTTAAAAACTATCGAATTAATGGACATTTATTTTTTGACAAAGTAACATCTCTTTTCTTCAGTTGGTAGATTACAACATTCAATATTTGTTAGTGTCCGTTTTGGTGCCATATAACTTCCCGATATGCACTTTTTCTATGGGTAAAGCAGTTTCAGAATGAAGACAACCTACACAAGAAAGTTTATGATGGTTCATTTGTCGAGAACGATATTTTTCATCTACAACCTAAAACATTTGAATATACTTCAACGTCTTTAGCAGTATCTACTTTCATCACTACACTTCAAAGACATTATTTGTAAGTTTAGAGGTCGTGAAGAAATCTAAGATTATTTTGCCCCCTCTTGAAAGTGTTTGAATTCAAGACTGTAGCAGATAAGAGTATGAAGCCAGAATTACAAATATCGGAAATTATTGCAATCGTAAGATAAAAGAGAGACGGGTAGCGTATGGTTGAAAATTTAGATGTGATTCTCAGTTTAAACAGAAAATTAGAATATATGTTCAACTTCAACCATGTAGTCAGGTATTTCTCTGTAGTCTATACTGTCTTTGTTGTTGTTAAGTACAGCTCTGATGTTAATTATAAATTTACCATATGAAATGCAAAACCTAAAAATCAGACTTTCTTTTTTTAGAATTTTGCTATTTGGCTGGACAACATTTCTGTGCGTAGAGTGATTCTTCGTGGCTAAGCGATTAGCATACGCACCTTTGGCGTAGGAGACCCGGGTTCGATTCCCGGCGGGAGCTCATGTGGTTCGGATTCCACGTTAATCAGTAGCTTCCGTCTCATACAGCCTAACTGTTGAAAATGACGTTAAACTCAAAATCACCTCATTCCTATGCATAGAATGGGACTTCCTATAATAATATTATTATTTGTGGGTTCGGGTATTACCAAATCCAGTATACGTTTTAAATGTTAGATTATGTATTATTATTATTATTATTATTATTATTATTATTATTATTATTATTATTATTATTATTATTATTATTATTATTATTATTATTATTATTATTAGGGGTCTATTATTATTTCAATTATTGGTTTCGATAACCTTCAGCACTATTGAAAACTGTAGTGAAATTAACTTCTTATAACATGTTACTGGTTTCAGCATGATACATGGACAAAGTAAGCAGTTATATACAGGGTGACTGCAAAACAAACAGGAATACTTCGAGAGGTGATTCAACTTAAAAAAATAAGATTAAAACATTCTTCAACATTTTCTCCTCTCAGGTTTGATTTTCAAAGAATAGATCTTTGAAAAACTTTCCACGAGGTTTTTAACAAACTTTACCTTTGAAACCAGAAGAGAGACAAGCACATGTAAACACAATATTGGAGACTCAACGGCTTAGAAAATAACAACAATACTAGAAATCATTCAACTTGAATCAGTGGTAGAACGCTCACCTCTGACGTATGAGGTCCGTGGTTCGATTCCAGCTCCCAATAAGGGACTTTGTCATGAACAGCCAGCATGAACATGTTTTTTCAGAGTTTACCGTTTCCATTCACTTCCATCTTTCCATCATTATCATCCATCTCCTTTATCCTTGGTGAGTTCCTTAAATGTTATGTGGATTGCGTACATACCTTTCGAGCGGGATATCTGTGTTAAATTCCCGAAGAGAGTTCACATGGACTAGATCCTACGTTAAGCTTTAGGTCCACATTTCACATAGCCTAGTTGCTGAAAACAGTGGCGGATCCAGTGGGGGCGATCGGGACAATTGCCCCCCCAGAACAGGAAACTTTTTATTTTATATATATATAAACAAAACACTTCCAGAGCTTAAAACTGTTAAAAGTAGTTTTCAGTAACAGTATGACAACCCACCGCTCCCCCAGAAGTCGGTCCTGGATCCGCCCCTGGCTGAAAGGGACGATAAACTCAACAGAATCAATCAAAATCTTAGCCCTCATGTATGCAATAATTACAATACTGACTTACTATGACTTCGACATTTCCTTGGTTTTCTCACTAGGTAGTCTAGATAGCAAGGGCGCCGATTTCTCTGTAAATTTGGGGGGCCCATTCATATGCAGACGGCATATATATGAGGATTTGAAGACAAATTGCATTCAAATTATGCCAAATATTAAATATTCACAAACAGAATGAAAGGGCCTATATGAGCTTTGGGGGGAAGGGTGCTGTTCCCCTCCCCAAGGATCGGCGCCCTCGCTAGGTAGATTTTTTCTTTATCATTTTCGACAGTAAGAATAATTTGCGGCTGAGCTAATATTGCTAAGACAATGCTAGAAGATGCTTCCTTTATAATTTCAGTCGATTTAATGCTCGTTTTACAATAAAAATATACAGCAAATTTGCCAGTCGTATCTTATCTAAAGTGCTTGAAAATTATACTTTTCTTCATAGTAAAATACAACCGCACTGTGCACTCTTGAACAGTGACGAAGCTAAAGAAGAAAAAGGGTCGAGCGCCATGAGTGGTTTCGTTCGGCCCCGACTGCTCCCCCCACGTATTATAATGTACTGTAGGTCAAGTAATATAAAACTAATATCTTCGGCACACACACACACACAAACACACACAAATAGGTGCTTCCTCTAAATGTCTACCCCTCCGCTCACCCAAGTAATTAAAGCTGGCGTCATTGCTGCTCACAAACGATTTATGAAGATGTTTGTTTGTACTACATTGACATTAATTAGGTTTACATATAGTTTGTACAGTGGGTCCGCCGTTTTTCTTTCTTTTTTTTTCTCAAGTTACTGTCAACAGAGTCCAATGAATTTCACTGTTTGCTATGATCTTTTGTTAGCTAAAAGCCGACGTCAAATCAAGCATTTATTTTTGCAACAAATCGGAACAATAAGGAAATTTTTGAAGGCAGATGTTTTTCCTGCCCTTCCAATTCTTTGTGGACATACGGACATACTCTGCTTTCTATCTAGGTAGACCCCCAACAGCGAACGCAAGGCAAGTGACCTTGTCAATATCCAAACTGTGTATTTTTTTTCTTTCTCTCTCTCTCGTTCATGTCAAACAACTTCACATTACCACGTTTTCTTATAGGATTACAAATTAGTTACCTATTTATCAGCAGCACATATTAATTTGTGATGCATTAAAAATATTATGTAAAAGAGTGTAGAATATGAATCTATCAATCTGACTCTGTTTCGCCACGCATACACATACACACACACACACACACACACACACAAAGAAAAGAAAAGAAAAGAAAAAGAAAAAAATTAAATCAATCTACTGAAGAGAAAAGCGTTTGATAGTTACTAAAAGTAATTTTGAATCCTCTTAGTACCAACATTCATTTTAAAATGTAAGACTTCTATTGAATTTCATTACTATGAATACTTGATATAGGCTACCGATGTAGTTTGTGGCTGGATCTGAAAAATGAATACTCGAATCCAGAACCTAGAATCGGATATTCGGTTCCAGAACCTAGAATCGAGAACAAGGTTCTAAAACTTAGGATCGCGTATCAAGTTCCAGAACCGTAAATCGGGTACCCGGATCTGGAACAGGCCCGTAGCCAGCCCAAAACGATAGGTGGGCGGTAGAAGTTAGGGGAGCCAGACGCAACCATATAATAGTTCATTTGCAAACCTAGTGTGAAAATTTTAAGGGAACCGGTAAAAATTTGGGGGGGCGGTCCCCTAGACCCCCGTGAATACGAGCTTGATCTGGAATCGATAATCGGGTACCCGGTTCCAGAACCGAGAATCGGATACACAGATTTGGAACCAAGAATAAAGTACCCGATTACAATACCGAAAATCGGGTACCCAAATATCGAGTACCCTGATCCATTGTTACCTGCGATGCGAATATATCAGGAACCGGTTCTTTATACCCACATTGTATATGAATCTTGTATATGTTCTCAACTACAAGTTTTGAATGGAGAGAAACATTATTTTACTTGGAAGACTTGTCGATATAAGACCTAATAAAATTTGTATTTACATAGCAACAATTGAGTTCCATTTCACAGTGTGAAACTACGGTAGACTTCCAAAATGTATGAATAAAAGGATAAGGGGAAAATGGAACCTATTCTTGGGACGTTGTATCGACTTGTTTAAAAAAAAGAAAAAGAAAAAGAAACTCCTTCCCGATATCTCTCATGTTTTTGTTATTTGGAAATCAGATTTAAAACTTGAAATATTAGAAAATTTCAAACACATTTTGTTAACGTATTATGAGCTACTATTATATACTGTATATACCTTTGAGAGAGTGTATCCATTGCGGAAAATATTTGCCACTGTTTATTACCATTTCTGTTCTATAGCTATAAATGCTGAGGAACCAAAAGCTTAATTTGAATCATTTCCGGCTTGTAGGGACGATTAACGGAAGATGTAGAACCTATTTATAGCACTCTGCGTTGTTTGCACAAAACCCATGTCGATCTCTTATTGTTTTGCTGTATGGAAAATTTGAATCACTTTCGGTTGCAGTAGAGTGTTGTAGATAATAACGATACGTTATCTTGAGACACTGAATCGTTCGCCATATATATATATATATATATATATATATATATATATATATATATATATATATATATCTGTTACTGTTTTCGTTTTATTGTAATAAACGCTGAAACTGGAAATTACTAATTAGAATCACTTTCGGTTTGAATAGAGACTTTACCGAGGAAATGGCACCTACCTTTGCGATGCTGAATTGATTGTAAAATATCGCATCTCTATAGCTCTTACCATTTTTCCTCTGACACCTGTAGATAGATGGACGGACAAAGCCGTTCTATAACTTTCGACACTTATGCATAACATAGTTTGGAAGTCGAATAGTAACCAGTTCATGCTTCTGCTGCAAATAGCATGCTGTTAAAAATATTTACTAGTGTGCTACTGTGCTCAAATTTCGTTAAACAAATCTAATAAAGTGTACAATCTTATTGCAAATTCATATAAATCTCTTATTTTGATGAAGAAGCGCTTAAGAATATCGATAAGATTTCAATAACACACTTGAAAATTTACTTTGAAAATTAAACTGACAGTTTCAAGTACTTTCAGGTTCGAATAGTATACATTAAAATTTTATATAATATACTCAAATTATTCACGGGTAACCTGTATCTCCACTGAAAGTTTCGGTCAAAATTAGAAATGTAGTTTACTAAACATTTTATTTCTTAGAATAAATGAAATGAACCCAAATTTATTTTATAAACCTATGTATTCACTGCAATCGTATCGACTTTTGAAAATAGGTCATGTGGCTCACTAGTAGAGCGTTCACCTCTAGTGATTGAGGTCTCTGGTTTGATCCCAGTCCGCTAATTGAATTTTGTGGTGGACAAACACCGATTGCCAGGGTTGTTTGCTGTCCCTTATCTCATTCAACCGTTATCATCTACCTAATCATCATCCTCTCACTCAAAATCACGGGACATTGAAGTAAAAAAAATATTTTATTTTCTAATTTTGTTTTCATCAGAATGATGATAGATTACTTTACGGAGTAAGCAAAGGAATTACCCGTTTTATTTTATAATACTGTATAAAGCTTGCTAAGCACCATATTTGCGTCTAATAAACATAAAAGACATAGCGAAATCTGAACAGTGGTAAATTGCTAGTATTTACATGAAGTGCTTTTGCTAACTGAGTATATTTTCTTTCTTTTGTTTTTTATTATTAGTTTTAAGTTTGTTCCATGTTGAAACAGAAAAATCCGTTACCCTAATATAAGCAGGAACAAGGAAACAATGATGACTTAACGTCAATGCTAGAACTTAGAAATCTAGGCCGCAAAAGATTAAATGGAAGCGAGTAAATCAGCGCTTAAAAGTCTTGAAAGATAGGCTTCTTAATGATCATCTTGATTAGAACCGTTATACTGACACTTTCAGCATGAATTAGTCCTAGCAGCGACAGTTCTATTGGCAATAGGAACTGTTATCTATCCTATGAGCGACCGATTCATTTACATTGAGATAATAGATGATGATATCATTCCTTCTCCTAAAATATGTTGGCCTCTGGCGTTATTAGCTTCAGAACAACCTTGCTATGAAAAATGTAAATGCCAGTGATACTATTCGTCATATATGTTTTCCATCTGCTGTGAGTGCAAATAAAAAATATCTTAGAGTTAGATTTGACATAAAACATAAAATAACGAGTCAACAGGAATATTTTAATGAAAGTATATTCCTATGTAATTAATTATTGAAAATCCAACTGTTATATCCCCTTTCTTCAAAAGCTCTGCTTTCTGTACTTAATTTAATTACTCACTAAGCAAAGCAATATATTTTATTTTGGAAACCTTAAACGCGTAACAGTTTCGCCAATTATCTACTCTTTTTAAGACTTCCTAAGACTCTATGAATAAAATGAGAAAAACATTTTAATATTGAAAAAGATTCCTTACATCTAATTGGACATTCCCAACCAATCCCACCAATTACAATGCAGTGCGCTCTACACAACCCAAAAGGTAAACCCTTTAAATTGCCTTCCCCTGTTATAAGCTACAGAAACATAATAATTCGTCTTCTCCCTTTGTTTTGACTTATACGTAAAAGCTTTTCGCATAGCAATATGATATAATCCCTTGTACCTAGATGAACTCTGCGATGAAGTTCTGCGAGAGATTTGTAGCTTGAGTAATAATTTCTTCAGATTTATCCCTGTATTGTATACTCTGTTACCCAATAGGAGGAAAGAAACTTATAGCAAACTGTTTGAGCATCTGGGTAATTCTCTATCTTTGTGGAAACCGAAATCCGTGATAAAAGACTTCGAAGCAGGAGCTGTTTCAAGCTTGAGGACAGTATTTCCTGCAGTGGATGTCAATAGTTGCAATTATCATTTTAGTCAATGCATTGGGGGAAAGTGCGGATATCGGTTTGGTAAGGGAGTACAAGAATAACGCAGAAGTAATACTTCATATAAGAATGTGCGCTGCTTTGGCATATTTATCACCTAATAATTGTTCTGAAGAATGAAACTCAGCCAAACAATCTTTTGTATGACAGTAAGATTCTGAATTTGGAGGGAGAAAGAAGGAAAATGATATGTAATGTTAGACCACAGGATATCTTCCACCTTGATGAACACGAGAGTACACTTAATGTGAAGAAATGTTTGTGATCACTTGCGTATGTGGAAAAGCTCCAGTAATATTCTGTCCTTGTATATCTGAAAATTTTGACAGAACTGTCAGTATATGTTAAAGAGTGTATCTGGAAAAACTGTATTCTATAACTTTGACAAAGACTGCTTACCGTAGGTTTCGAAGCGTGATAAGGAGCGTAGTTGACTGTACCTTCTGTACAGTGTACAGTATGTGCAAGATACAATTTCAGAAAAAAATTGCATACTATAAGTTGATAATTTTGACAAGGAAAGAAGGTGACATATGTGTATGTAGAAGTGATGAAATGAAATGAAATCTTTAAGTTTTACGTTCCATGGTCATGCCGGCTAGGCTAAAGGAGACGGTGATGATGAGAAATGAATGAAATGGTGAAATGAAGAGAGCGGGAGGAAACGGAAGAAGCCCGAGGAAACCCACCCACACGGTGTTTATCCACAACTTGGCCGGAGCAGGGTTTGAAGCCGGGACTCATGCACCAGACGTGAACGCTCTACCACTGATATAGAAGTGATTTTGACAGAAGTGCTTTGTATAAGTTTTTAAGTATGATAAAGGCAGTTGCTCATGAGTGTATATATTAGAGATTATTTATTCTGAAATCCTACTTTCCGCAACTTTTAAATACGCCAACGCTATGACCAATACGTTGTCAGTCCCAAGCATGGATAAAGTATGAAGGGTAGTTAAGGAAAAATATACATTGTATTATTTAATAGTTTATTATTACTACCTGCATGCAATGCTTATTAACAGGCGCTTTATACTTATGAATGTAAGGGTAAGGTTAAATCTGAAATTTATGATTAAGCAAGAATATTAGGAAAAATTTACGATCCTTGTAATTGTAAAACAGCTAGAACAAATGAGATCTCTAGGAACGTAAATTTTTCATAGTGCATTTTGTTAGGTTCTAAATCACACTAGCGTGAAACAAGTTAACGAAGACGGGGCCTTATCTTCTAACATTATCTCAGCATGAACGAATTGATGACTCATAGGCCAGTTAAAAGATCGAATCGGCCACTCATAGACCAGTTAACAGTTCCTATCTCACATAAGACTGTCGCAAGTAGCATGACACCTTCAGCATTTAGTTAGAGAATTGGTTAATGTAAACGTTGACCATTTTACCATTCTCAACTTAGTTTGCATATGCATTTTTTTAGTGTTCAATTTTATTTGTTAAAATCAGTTTTATAGATAAATGCGTATAATATCCTCATAGTTATAGAAGTTGTTTCTAAAGTTTAGACAGCACGATCTTTTAACCACTGTAATAGAAAAGGCTCCTTTTCGCAAGCTGCATATAATAATTTTAAGTTTGATTAAGCTGCTAATTGAAGAATCACATTACTTATTTATAATGTACTCATAGTTGTAGATTGTCTTTCTGAGGTTGACGTAAGATAGTCTTTTGATTTCCGCAGAAAAAGCTTTCTTTCTGGAAGCCACACTTAGTGATTTGCCTGGTGTGACTGTTAGTTACTGGCATCACGCTTTTCAAATGATTTGGTGTGTAAATACGAGACGTTCCTATTTTGAGAATTGGAATTGAACAAAGTGGTGTAAGCGATTATCCACAATATCGTATATGAGAACGGAGTTCAAGTCCCATGACCGGGAGTCCTGACACACTATTCTGCGCAGTCGGTAGCTTACCTCGACATGCCATTCAACGATCAGCATAGCGTTTCATGAAAATTGGCTCCTTAGTGACCAATTTGCCTCTACATTTTATGTTAATCTTTTGCTCATTGTATACGTTTGAAATATCGTAAACAGCTATTTTACTTTTGTAATTTTATTATGCAGTATTCATCCAGTATTTTATGTCTTGAATTCAATTTGCTTGCTGAAGTAAGTGCTTACATTTGTGGATTTTTTTTTTAAATTTACATAAACGGCCTTTTGACTACCTTAACAAATAAGGTTCTATTTTTTTTTCTTTTTTTCCAACACTATGTAATCCGTTGCATTTTGCATAGGCTTTGAGGATTATTACCGTAATCACAAGGGGCGGTATTCAGAGAGAATTCGTTAATGAAGGGTTCGTCACAGACTAGTTAGTGAAATACTAGCTTTTTACTAAGGAAAATGTACTTTTTGGTATTCAGAGTCTACTTTGAATAGAACTAAAAAGTTGATTTGGGTAGGATTAACTAATATAATCCCAAAGCATCGGGTGAGAAAAATAAAGGTGGCAACTACGGAATGTAGATGTGCGCATGTGTAGTCTGTAAAAATGAAAATACATGAAATCCGAATCCGAAATGCTGTGTCGCACAAGCTAAACCGTGGCTAAAATGGTATCCTCTTCTCTAGATTAATTAGTTACATGTGATTAATTTCGTTAACTGCTACGTCCTAATCAGAGACTCTGAATACACTTTTGATAACCATTCGTTAGTCAAACTACTAGTAAGGGTTAATTAGGTGTCGAAACGACTCTGGATAAGGCCCAGGAGTCTACTTCACGTTTATTAGCTTAGTCTGCATATATGAACATTTTTTTATGTATTCAGTTTGATTATACTTATTAAATTATGTTACTATTAGTGATGAACGTATATAATAAGTCACCTGACGTGACTGTTTGTGATTGTCTAAAGACCGATTTCCACACAATTATGTATTCTTTTTAGATTGGTTAGTCGATCAAGTAGAAGTTGAAGTTTCATTCAACAACAATATTATATAGGATGTGGGGGCCGCTGTGGCTCAGTGATAGAGCGTTTAGTTCTGGTGCATGGGGTCTTGGGTTCAAGCCATGCTCACGCCAAGTGAACTTTGTGGTGGACAAACACCGTGTGCGTGGGTTTCCTCGGGGTTCTCCCGTTTCCTCCCACTTTTTTCACTCCACCATTTCATTCATTATTCATTATCACGGTCTCCTTTAGCCTAGCTGGCATAACCATGGGACGCAAAATTCAAAAAATTTCATTTCATTTCATTTTTATATAGAATGTGGACTTGCAGCTTGACGTAGGATCTGAACTAAATAAGCTTTCACCACAAATCTAACCAGATTTCCGTTGTCAAAGACGCCTACACTAACCATATAACAACGAGAAAGTGGATGGAATTGACAAAAATTAAAAAAAAGATTGATTTGAGAAGTTTTAAAGTGAGAAGATAAAAACGGAATGAAATCTTTGAGTTCTACGTCCCACGATTATGCCGGTTAGGCTAAAGGAGACGGTGATTATGAGAAATGAATGAAATGGTGGAATGAAGAAAGTGGGGGAAACGGGAGAACCCCGAGAAAACCCACGCACCCGGTGTTTGTCCACCACAAAGTTCAGTTGGCGGGAGCAGGGTTTGAACCCGGGACCCCATTTACCAGAGGTGAACGCTCTAACACTGAGCCACTGCGGCCCCACATTCTTGAATATTAACTATATGTAGTGTGGTAGAGTGGACTATTCGAAACCTTGAACGCTCGAAACCCATGGCGGGTGGTGTTGTCCACAAGACGAAGTTTCGGGATGTTAATTCTTGGTATAGTGTCGCGAAAGTGATGTTTCGTCACTAAAATTCCGTCTCGTCCAGTCTTGTCTCGTGTCGTAAGCAATACTTGTAACCGCCAATCATATGATTTTCTTACCACATAATGCCTTTATCTTATCAAGGCTATACCGGAATTATATCAAGTAATAAGGTCATTATTGCTTCCTCTTCATCTCTGGCCGTCTTTAATAGAAAACATTAATTACTCTAATTAGTTGTCGATGAAAATTTTTCAAGGCTAAGACGCTGAAAACAGGAACTTCAATAAAATACAGTGGTACCATACTAATTTTATTATTATTATTTATTGAGGTTTTTTTTCTTTATTCTAGGTAAGTGCAAAACTAAATCCAAATTCCTTGTATTGATAATGGAAAAGGCAGCTACATGTCCCCTACTTAAGATTTCAATACATCTTCCCTTATGTATCGTCTCTAAAGAAACGTTATTCTTTATTGCGAAACTTTGGTTGTCAACCTCAGAGACGTAAGAATATTAACAACTTTACTTATTTCAGAGAAAAAAAATGACATACTTTCTCTCCATAATCTTAGAAAACAAGGAAAGGAAGTTGTTTCTTGCTAAAAATGGTGATTACTCGTTTCACTTCCAAGTTAGCAGATAAGTCATAGGGCAAATTTTATTCCGTTAGGGCAGGAGTTCTTAACCTATGGTAAGCGTACCACTGGTGGTACGCGAGTCGATGTTGAGGGTACGTAGGACATATGGTAGTATTGAGTAATGATGTGCTTTGGTGGTACGCCGATGGAAAAGGTTGAGAAGCACTGCGTTAGAAGATTTAGCATCAAGCTTTATGATTTGAAGAACCTACGGCTTCAAAGAAGCCGAAACAAAAGACCACCTCTATTTTCTATTCAGTACTATGTGTTTGTTATCTTTCATTCGATATAAATATGGTAGGCCTAAATGTGTAATTGACACCATTAAATCGAAAGATATTAGATAAATATTTTACTAAATAGTACTATGGTACTTTTTTCAAACATGATACTAGATAAAAATACTCCATACACTATTCCATAAATTGAAATTTTACTTACGATTAGTATGGTGAACAAGGGTGTCCCTAGAGATCCTTTGTAGCTATATGGTTAGCTTACACATCATTGCTACTATTACTAAACTAACCAAATTATGATTATTACTATATTACAGTATGACAATATTTTTAAGCAAAATCGTATGTGAACAGATCATTTCATATTTTTTGATCAGATTACCATTAGGCATACACGGGCAATTAATTCGGAAACGATAACTGATAGGTATATGGCATATATGTAAAAAAAAAAAAGTTTACGTTAAGAAGACGTTCTTAGAAACTGCTCTATTCAAAGATAAAAGATTTTAAGTACTGCAGGATATTTGTTTAAATACTACACGCAATGACTTATTAGCAATGTGTGATTACCAAGTTTCGAAAAGAGTTGTAAATATAAATGTACGAAGGTTAAGAAGAGTGCCAGAGCTGGTTCTGTATTAGATATCACAACCTTTTAAGGAAAAGCAATTTAAACACTTGGACTTGTTTTGTAAATTATATGTTTCTAATGGGATGTATTGTTCTGTGAACACAATATCCTAATGTTCTTTTAAATTTCGATTAATTTCAAACTTTTATTGGGCTTTAGGAACTGCCAGCCAATTTAAACATTTCAATGACAATATCCCAGTCTATGCAATGAGTGTTCGTCTTATCTCAAAATTAAGAAGCGAGGGAGAAGATATGCCACGAATCACCTTAGGCTAAGAAAGGAGATTTCTTCTGTAAGATAATGGTGAACAGTATCGCAAATCGTGTTAAGCTAAGAATCACTTCTTGCTAGGAACCAAGCATCAAATACTATGACTTACAAAGAACATCATTAACAAGACAACCGACTAAGCAAGTGTTTAGTATATGTCCCCCAGTTGTTTGACATCATGTTTTATTTATATTGAACATATTTTTTTCCTTAAAATATATTATAATACAGTAGTGGCAAGCTCACCTGAAATCTTAATCTGAAGTCTGTTTCAAACTTCCGTCATATCATCTTAATCTTTGTCCACCTCTATTTGCTAAGAACGTTCGTATCATTAAACCAGGGGTGCCCACAAGGGGGGGCTATGACGCAAACTGCGTTATTGAAATATTTTGGGGGGATAAAAATATATATAAATATATTTGAGAGGGTGTAAAAATTAATCAAACATATTTTTTTAATGGAAGAACACCTACGGATAGGCAATTGAGGGGGGTGCGTCATGGACATGAGGGGGCTGGGCACCACTGAATTAAACAAATATATTTTCTATTAATTTTCAGTTCTCGAAAGTTCAGTTTGCGAAATTAGAACGATATTAGAACAAAACTGCCGTTATTGTAACTATATACAGAGGTGACCATCAAACATGCCAGTAGAATATTTTCCAGGGAATTGTGAAAAACCTATGGTGAATGGATAGGCCAAACGCATGACAAAAAATCACTATCTACTACAATTTTAGGTTTCAAAATATGGAACAGCCTATAAAGATTATCCCATTTTAGATTTCCATGTGGGACATTGTTCTCCCTGCGGCAGGTCATGGCATGTTAATATTATTTCTACATCAAGCTAAAATTCAGATAGCTAGTTCCCACACAGCAATGAAATATTTTCAAAACGTTTCTAAAACGTGCCATCATTTTCCTTCAGAAAATGTATCCTACTTCCCTTAAGGAAATATATTCCATATGTTGTTGAAAACATTTTCCACATAATACTGAAAACATTCTCTGAATATACTCAAAAACGTTGTAGAAATATTTTATACGCCGTTAGAGAAGTTTTCCGTAAAATGTTTTCTGTACGATTTCCAAACATTACCGAAAATGTATTTGAAACATTTTATACAATGTTAACGGAATGGTTTTTAAAATGTTTCTCATGGAATATTTTAAAATTATTTACCAGTAACACAGACAATATTTTCCTACATATGCCAAAATATATTTAGTGAATATTTTTTGTACATCTCAGAAAATACACCCTCCATTTTAAAAGAAACCGAACTTTTGAAAACAAATAGTACTACTAGTGCCATCTGTTGTAATATTTTACCGGTAGATGGCGTAGTCCCTCATTGACAACTGGTATAAATGTCATGACATTTGGATGCACGGCAACAAAGTTATTGCGTTTCAACTGTCAGTGTGTTGTGTACATCGGTCGGAAAATGAGTTTCAAACAACGAGCTGCAATTGAGTTTTGTGTTAAACTGGGTAAAACTTTTAGTGAAACGCACCAAATGCTACAAAATGCATATGGTGATGAGTGTCTATCCCGTACGCAAGTTTACGAGTGGTTCAGGCGATTCAAATCGGGTAGAGAGACGCTGGATGATGACGGAAGATCAGGCCGTCCCAGAACCAGATTATCAGAAGAAAACATCGAAAAAGTGCGTGAATTCATCAAACATAACAAAAAATCGTGGGTGAAAGTTATTGAAATGGAATTAGGCATTCCTCAAACAACCGCATACCGCATTTTGACCGAAGTTTTGGGCCGCCTTAAGAAGGTTAATTCGCGGTTTGTACCACACAAACTCACCGAAGACCAAAAAGTTGATCGAATTGCGCATTGCAAAGACATCGTTAAAAGTGCTCGGCAGGATCGAAACTTCTTGAAATCGATTGTAACTGGTGACGAGACGTGGTGTTTTGAATATGAGACCGAAACAAAGCGGCAAAGTGCTGAATGGAGAGAGCCGGATGAAGGAACACCCAAAAAAAGTAACTTGGTGAAGTCAAAAGTTAAGGTGATGCTGATTTGTTTTTATGATTCAAAAGGAATTATCCACAAAGAATTTGTTCAGCCCGGCCAGACAGTCACTGGAGAGTTTTACTTGGGCATCATGAAGCGTTTGCTGGCAAGATTCGTCGTATTCGGCCCGAATATCGCGAAATCTGCAGTTGGATTCTTTTGGACGATAATGCACCATCACATCGTTCGAGACTTGTAACTGAATTTTTGGTCAAAAATCACATTATTCGGTTGCATCATCCGCCCTATTCACCAGATCTCGCTCCGTGCGATTTCTATCTGTTCCCGAAACTGCATTTGGCGATGAAAAAAAGTGGCACGCATCGATTGATGCCATTGAGAAGGCGACGACAGCCGTCCTAAAGACCATTCCAGTAAAGGGCATGGAGAAGTCGTTTGACAACTTGTTGGAGCGTGCAAATATGTGTATCGATGCAGAAGGGGAATACATTGATTAATAAAAATGATTTGTTCCAAAATGTACATTGCTTTTTTGTTTTTTTAAAACGTTCGGTTTCTTTTGGAATGGAGGGTGTATTTAGAGAATAGTTTCTGTGCATGACAAAATATTTAGGGAATATTTTTTGTACATGACAAAATATTTACAGAATATTTTCTGTACATGATAGAACCCGAAGCCCATAGACCAACTCGGTTACTATTGCAGATACGGAAACAAGGTAAGATATAGAAGGAAATTTTTAAAATGCAACAAGTTTTGTATTTATATTAGTATAACGCCCAATAGTAACGAGAGGTACAACGCTGCCACTGTTGGATAACACTGAATGAAAGAAAGTGTGGTTTGAAATTATTTGGACCAAAGGGAACGGAAAGACACAATGAAAAATATAGTGCAAGACCCAATTTCGCGTCCTTTGTATCTGCTCTTTCACCACCCCCCCAACAACGTGGTTGCTACGCCACTGGCGTAGATATTGCATTTGCATGTTTATCCTTCACTGTGTCTCCTTTATATTCTTCTCGGTGTAGCTAATTTTAAACCACACATTCTTTCATTCGTGTAGCCCAACATGATGTATGGTAACGCATTTTCTTTATTGAGCGGTACATTAGTACAAAAACAAAAGTGTTGCTGGAATTTAAAAATGTCCTTACATATCTTACCTTGTTTTCATATCTGCAATAGCAACCGAGTTGGCCTATGGGCTCCGGCCTTTTGCGTCACTGTGTATATATAATGGCTCCTTGCTGGGAACAAATAGTGGGTCGAAAACAAGGCGGCCAAACTGACATAGCAGCTGGAAGACAACATAATATTCTTCTGTCCAATTTTACCTGCTTAGACGCCTTTGCCTCACTCTCTCTTCATGACGAGAAACCATTACGGCCCACAGACTCAGACAAAAAACATATATAAATAGAAATAAAAAATTAATAATAATAATAATAATAATAATAATAATAATAATAATAATAATAATAATAATAATAATAATATTAATAAAGTGTAAATTGTAACTACATAATGTTAGCTTGTTCTCACAATTTTAAGCATTTTTTTTACTCAAAATCTTATTTACACAAATGGTTTCTGGGTGTTCCACTGGTGCTACTGGTATGTGGCCACGCCGTGCATATATATGTTGGGGTGTCTTATGTGACTTACGAGATTCAAACTGGATATCAGTGTGTTCACAATCGTCGCCTGCCAGTTTTGAAACCGGCTGTATTGGATCCATTAAAAAAACGAAAAGGATTGAGGTTTGGACATCCAATTCAAGAAACAATTGTTGGCAATCCTTTTCCTATCTTAAAAATAATAAATCCAATATAACCGCTTTGAAAACTGGCACGCGATGATTGTGAAGACTAATTTGCAGTCTGAACCTCACAATATGACATAATACACCCCAACATACATACACGGCGTGGCCAGATACCAGTAGTAGCAGTGGAACACCCAGAAACATTCTGTGCATAAATAATATTTTAAGGGGAAAAAAATAATAAAATTATGAGAGCAAGCTAACATTATGTAGTTATAATTTACACTGTCCACTATAATAAATAAACATATATATCAGTTTATATCGGTTAGTAGTTAAATAAAAATATAAATGTACACTATTCTGGCTTTATTTATTTAAATTCTCTTCAGCAGAATCTTCATGCTGCTCGTATTATTTGTTTCTATACATTAAGAACAATCTTCTAAAATATCAGAAAATCACATTTTAACTTGTAAAAACTTGTTCTAGAAAATTGTCACTGACACGCTAATTCAATAGAAATCAACAACAATTATTTGCTTCTGTATTATCTCACTTTTGATTACCACAACTAACTCTAATTTCGACGCTGCGAATTGTCAGTTCAAGTTCTGTGGAACTGCAGCTGAATTCTTAACTGATTTTCTAGTTCGTCTCTGTATAGCATGTTGAAGCCAAATCCCAATAATCTACGCGATCTCATCGTTATTTACGTTTCTCTCGTGTTGCAGTTTCTGAAAATAAAAATAATAGGCAGTGTTTAATAACATAATAACAGCAAGGAATGATTAGAGATCAATTATTACATCTTAAACTTACAAAAATATTTAAAATGTTTGTGAAGGACCTACAGCAGCTTGTGAAGATAATAATGTGTTACAAAAGTAACATCCTGAAGAAAATGTAAAGGGCAAGGAAGACAACAGCTTAAGCTGAAAGTGACATACCTCAGACTGTAGCTTAATTACGGACGTTGTAACATGTTGAAGCGGTCGCACTTTTATTTTTAAAATGTGTAGCATCTTATAAATACTAAACCTAATATTAAAAAAAATAATAATTTGAAAACATGTGGCAGCATTTGAGTTGATGAAGAACTAGCGTCTCATTCCGAAGACTCCGATCTCAAATCTGGGCCCGATCATTCTTTTTCCCTCAGTCGCACCAGATGAATGCCGAGATGGTTACTAAGGCTTAGATGACCGCTACCTTGCTCGATTTCTTTGCCACGGAGCAGGCCATACATATTACTTTGCCTTATACAAATGAATAATTTTGATAATGTAGGAATTAATGGTGAAATGATCAAGAAAACTACCAACATGACAGGACAATTCAGTAAAAGGATGAACTATATTTTATACATATTCAGCTCTCTCTTCCACGGACACTTAAATGTAACGTGTCATTTGAGGACAGGAAAATTGCACATTTTGCTAAAACAAGGATTTCCAAAGCCTTTTAAATGTTATAACAGCGGTTGCAGTATGTGCTTTTGGGAAATAAAGTTTACAGGAAGATGAATCTAAGAAGTATTCATGGCACAATAGTAAGTATTTAAAGCGAAGAAAATAAAAAGGGCACCAGAATCCTTTTTTTTCTTTTTTTTTACAATATTTTAAACATAGTGTATCCCTCTTCAAATGACGTAAAACTTAACTATTTCATTTCATTTCTTCACACCATGCTGTAAAAGTGTTTGTACTACACGTTTTTCAAGTAAACAGACATTCTGCAGACGACATCAACGAAGAGGACGTCATCTCTATCGCCAAACGTCGAAAATTGAGAGATTCATGTCTTAATTGAACTATCAATAAATTCCTACGCTGAATAAAACGCAGTAGCTCAAAATCTCTTCGTAGATTTAACAAAACTCCAGTGAATTTGTACTAGAGAGCATGAGAACAAAGCAAAGAAGTGAACATCTTTTTCATCGGCTTTTCTGTATCCTGCTTGGTGTAAGTTGCTTCTTATAATTGATGTTATTTTCAATTCTAAAGTAATCATGACAACTATTTTAAACTTAAATGTAGTTATAGAGACAATGAGAATATTGCAAGGTTCCCACTTGTCTTCGCACAACACTGGGGCAGCGGTATCCTAGTGGCAGAGCGTTCACTCTTGGTGCATGGAGTCTCTGGTTAGATGTGAGCTCGTGCCAAGTGAACAATGTGCTGGTCAAACACCGTGTACGTTAGATTTCTCGGAGTTCTAACGTATCCTTTCACTTTCTTCATAAAACCATTTCATTCATTTCTCATCATTCCCGTCTTGTTTAGCCTAGCCTTCATAACTGTGGTATGTAAAACTTAAATATTTCATTTCATTTCTTCACACCATGCTGTAAAAGTGTTTGTACTACACGTTTTTGAAGTAAACAGACATTCTGCAAACGACATCAACGAAGAGGACGTCATCTCTATCGCCAAACGTCGAAAAATGAGAGAGGTTAAAGAAGGCAGCCGACATGTTAGGATAAAAGATAGGAGCACATCTTAGGAAGTATCAATATCGCACGGTTGATCTAACTGCTTACTCTCTTTGACACTTGGTCATTGAAAGCATCGTTCCTACATGCTTTATAATGCCGGACCATTGAGCTCCTTTTTTTTTCGCTATGACCGGTCGTTCAGAGTCACTTATCATTCCGTCTCTAAGACGTCTGGTAATATAAAGTAACGTAGACTACGCGCCCTAAGGCGCATGATCTTTGGGTTCCTTTCATTCTCTTTACCTACATAATTAGATGAACATTACTTATTGCAACAAACTTGTATTCAAAAGATACCTTTGTAATAAAAGTTGATGGGAAAGTCCAAACTCACGTGTACCGTGTTTTTGCTCTACCATATGGACACTGCGAATTTTACAATATTCAATATTTGTACTTGAATAGTTAATGTTTGTACAGAAGAAAAAGCAGCTGTCTATTATACTGGACACCATTCACATACTCCTGTTTTGTTTCTATGAGCCTTCGCTACGAATGCTTGAATCACCGAATATTTGAACTCTATTTATACACTGGCACTCTTTATAATTTTCTTCCCAGTACAGTAACTTGGAGTTCAATTGTTTCAGGTACGAAAAGCTCATATAGCATGTTGTCATATTTGGACTGAGAGTACGATTCATAAATAGATTAGTGATATTAATATTTTATAAAATATATTTCTTTTTCCTGTTATCTTGCGTTTATTAAATAAGGAATTTTGAGTTCACAGTTATTTTTACAATGCTTTTCTTATGCTTTTTTCCTTATAATAATATTCACTACGAATTCGGAGTCTTCAAAAGTAATCTTTATTTTCCTTCGGTAACAGTTTATTTAAATATGTTTTTCTCATAACAACGCACTGGATTTATAGTCTTTAGAAAGACAGAGGGAAATAAAATATGAATGCATCAGCACTTGAGAATGTAGAAAGTTATTTTACGACGGGAATTTCTTGAGAATGTTCTTTTCATGTTTTTTTCTGAAATCTCGGATTGTACGAAGAGTTGGATTAAGAGTTCCCTTTTAATAGTAATCTCGATGGTTGGCCCCGAAATGCAATCGTAAATCCTATATGTGCATCAGATGTGCCGAACGCTGATGAAAATGTGGTATTAGAATAGACATACCTAACTAGTTAACTAAATATATATTCTCCCCATTATTTCAAACATGCTTACATTGAATTATAAAATTATATTTCATTTCAGATTATTGTTTTTACCGTACCTGCTATTCAGCTTATCTGTATCCGAAATATCGCCTCTTTTAGATAATTATAAAAGTGTATATAATAACTATATAATCTAAGTATTACCTCCCCTTCTATGTGTAGCAACTTTGTCCAAAACTTAGAGAAAATGTTCATACGAAAAAAGTAAGTGTTTGGTGAAAATACGGAGCAATTAATTTTGTGAAACAACACGAACCTAATGAATCACTCGCTTCCTTCCTGACTGACGAATAAAAGTCCTTATTACTGGAAATAAAATTTAACATGGTATTGAGAGAGAAAGTATTTCGTAACAGCTTTTTGTTTCTAACAGCAACGCTCGTTATATTCCACTGAAAAATTAAAACAATGTCGCCTATGATGAGTAGTTCTTGAAAGGAAAATATATAGATACACTATAACATTGTTCGAGTTTCGCAAAAGAAAAACATAAATATATGTTGTAGTTACAGATAATTTATACACATTGTGTGATTTATATCATAAAATGTTATATATTAGAATCCCTTGAATTTCAAGAACATAACTACTATTACCCAGGTATTACACTTTACATAAAAAATAGGGTATCTAATCCTAGTTTAACGAATAATTTCTAACAACCGAGCTCTCTTATACAAGTAATGATTTCACCTAAAAATAAAAAATAAAGCTCATCGATTCAAATTATAACTACACCTTAACTGTCATTAATCTTCCCACTGAACCCTCGTATTACCGCGGTGGCAAACACCAATTAAAAACAAAAACAAGTACTGCGTCCAATTACACTTCATCATTTATCCTCAAGGACCAACAATCTTTCTCGCTCATTTCAAAGATTACATGTACAACTAGATAAATAAGGGAAGAAAAGACAGGATAATACTTTACTATTAAGATGTAACACTATCTTAAGTAGCTATTAAGATGTATTTAACCTTAATCAATAAGAATTAGTACTAAATTAATCCTTTATCCCCCTTGTTATAGGATACAATTTTGTTTTTCTCCCCTCAAACAAAATTGTATCCTATACAAGTATATTTATTTTCTCCTTACACATATGCGGTAAAAACTAGCACATATTACCTATGTTAAGTCTATTAATATACTTTTAGCGGGTATCTCATGTTAATATAGAGGATTTAATAGATTTTCAAGTTTTAATTACTATTAATATATAAGTATTCTAAATTTAATTCATCTATCACAATCTCGTTCTTTTTAAATTCTCACATATCATTATAAATAATGATTAAATAAGATGCCTGACTAAAGGATTAACGTAATAGGATAAATCAAGTATTTTAATATACTCTTATTACACTTAAACGAATTAAACTTTAATTTCTGACATCAAAAGTCAGAGTGCACGGTACCACTAAGATGTAGAAAGATAAGGTAAGGGAAGCTAGTTGGCTCATACCCCCCATATGAAGATTTATTCTTCTTTTTCTAATGCTAACTTTACTATTTTCCACAACACTAATGTTAGGGACCCTCATTTCAATAACCTCTTCATCATGATTTGGTACTTGAATTGGTCTTGAAATTAATCCTCTATCCTTAATCCCTATAATTTCAAAGATCAACAATCAACGTCATACCGTATCTGCTCTAAATACTTTTTAGTTCAAGGCATTGCAAGATCTTTGCTTCTAATAGCAATTATTTTACTTTACATCTGCAAAGGGCACACTATCTTATCTCCATCTCCCTTTTGTTTAAAATAGGTGCCGCCCTTCTTCACGTCTGAGTACCTGAAGTAATACTCCAACTACTATGACAGTTAGGCGTGAGGAGAGAAAACTTGGATTTCATTGTCGAGCGGCTGCTCATAAGCAACACATCACACAAGTAAATGTCAAACGATGCCTCGCTTGGTGTAAGCAACGTAAATATTGGAGAATTGAACAGTAGAAAAACGTTGTGTGGAGTGACGAATCACGGTACACAATGTGGCGATCCGATGAGAGGGCGTGGGTATTGCGAATTCCCGGTGAACAGCGTCTGTCAGCGTGTGTAGTGCGAACAGTAAATTTCTGAGGTGGGAGTGTTATGGTGTGGTCGTGTTTTTCTTCGAGGGACCTTGCTGTTTTCCGTGGCACATTGACAGCGAATGCCTACATTGATGTTTTATGAACCTTCCTCCTTCCCACTGTTGAAGAGAAATTCGAGAATGGCGATTGCCTCTTTGAAACCTATTGAACACCTGATCGTACGGCCTGTGGCGAAGTACACGACATCCCTGTAATGGACTGGCCTGCACAGACTCCTGACTTGCACAATCCTATAAAGCACCTTTGGGATGTTTAGGAACGACGACTTCGTGCCAGGCCTCCCCGACCTACACCGATACCTCTCATAAGTTCAGCACTCTGTGAAGAATGGGCTGCAATTAACGAAGAAACATTCCAGCACCTGATACCTGAGAGAGTGGAAGCTGTCACCAAGGCTAAGGGTGGACCAACACCATATTGAATTCCAAAAGTTCCTATAGAGAGCGCTACGAACATGTGAGTCATTTTCAGTCAGGTTTCTGGATAATTTTGATCATATAGTGTATATTTTCAGGAAGAAAAAAGATATATGATTGTTCAAAAGGAAGAAATGGGTTGTATTAAAGATTTCTTCTTGAGACATACGTTCTGACATGGAAATTATAAAACTCTAATCTTGCACAACGGTCAGGATAACAAAATTAAACCAATGTATCTGTTCTACGACTAAACGTTTCTCGCAAAACTCATAGCGGTAATGCTAACAAGGGAACCTTCCGAAAATGATAGTTGCAGTGAAAGATGTGACCTATGCCAATTGAAAGAGCTGTAACAGAGATGTTCATTCCCAAAAAATTAGCTGCCCATAGCAATAGGTTCAAGAAATATAAGGGGTGGAAGTTCGGGAAACAGCAAGGTTGGACAAGGGGGAAAAGTGCAAATTTCGCAAAAAAAAAAAAAAAAAAAAAAGGAGGCCAGGCAAAATACAATGGTGACAAGTGATGTATAGAAAGAGACTTGCCACAATAGGGAACAAATGAAAGCCACCAGTGAGGTTAACAGTGTTTGCCAACTGCAACGAAAAGTACATGTTTTGCAAAGAGCACTATATGAAGTGAGTGTAATATTCAGTGTCAATCTGTCATGTAGAACATAAGATATAACGTGTATAATCAGTAGTACAATCTAACAAAAGAGAATAGAAAAAAACAGAAATACGAAAAATAGAAAAGACGGAGTTGGCCATAATGCGCCACATTTGATCACGAGCTGTGCATATTAGAATGAAAAAAACAAGAAGCACCAACTATGCAGGAAACCGACGTACCTAGAGTCGAAAAGAAAAACGAGTTCCAAAGTTGGCAGCACTGTCAAAATCCAGACAATTCTAATATAGTTAGGCCACTCGCTTCACAAAAAGAAAATTCCGGCAACAGGCATTAGCCTTCGCATCAGTTGTACATGCTCGTCCACATTGTGCGTGCAATTGTTCGATGAGACAATCCAAACAGAAGATACATTTGCAGTGAGCACAGCAGAATACTACCAATCCGTCACACATGGTACAATGATCGCCTGTGAATGTCTCGAAACAGTACTCTAGAGGTGTCGGAACCTTTGGTGGTGTTTCTATCACATATCCACTCCTGTAGAAAGCAAACATAATCAAATGCTTGATCTGCTGTGTGTTGCTGTCTGCAGTACTATCACCGCCTATATGATATATCCAGTGTCCCACCTAACTCTGCGACTGAAATAGTTTCAAAGCGAAAAAAATGTGACACATCCAGTTGTGCAGGAATGTACCCATGTCAGCGGGCGACAAACTTCTGTGAGACGCAAATGCCCCCAAGTCCCCCATCATAGGGTCCCAGGGGCCAACTTCAAATTTCAAATAGCACCATCGGTTGAGTTATATTTCTTTCGATAAATCTTGGAATATGCAACAACGCATATCAGAAATATTTACTATATGGAATTTCAAACTGGCCGCCAAAAATATCTGCACGGTGACAAGAACAAAGTGCACTTTCTGCTGCCATTTTGAAACCCGTGCTTCATATAGCAAATGTTTCTTATATGCGGTGTTGTATCTATCCAGAGAAATATCATCCGCCCCCTGTTCCCATTTGAAATATTGCAGTTGACCCCTCGAGCCTTATGATGGGGGCCCTGGGGGACTTGCTTCTTACAAACTTTTCTTGGCCCTCGACATGAGTACATTCACGTGCAATTGGATTTGCAACATCTCTTTTCGCTTCGCAGCAATTTCAGATCACAATGTTCGATGCCATGTTAAGACACAACATATATTTGTGGCGGCCTTTTTGAAAAACATGGTTCATATAGCAAATGTTTCCTATAGGTGTTGTACATTCCATGATCTATCGAGAGGTACCACTCGGTCCCTCTTGCCATTTGAAAGTTTGAAGTTGGCTTCTGGGGCCGTATGATGGGGATCTCACAGACTTTTATCACCCCCTGACATTGGTACATTCCTGCACAACTGGATCCGTCACATTTTTGTTCGTTTCGCAAATCTTTCAGGTCACAAAGTTTGGTGGGACATCCTGTATATTCCCACATACGACCCATCCATGACATAATGTTCACTACTTCTATTATCTGTTGTTGGCTCAACCCAACCATTTCATGTTCTCCGGCTTGACATTGCCTCAATCACTCTAGCATTGATTCATTCCGAGTTATGCCTGTTGTCGGAATTTTCCTTTTGTGAAGCGAGTGGCCTAACTATATTAGAATTGTCTGGATGTTCATGGTCAGTGTTGCCAACTTTGGAACTCATTTTTCTTTTCGACTCTAAATACGTCGGATTCCTGCATAGTCGGTGCTTCTTGTTTTGTTCATTTTAATATGCACAGCTCGTGATCAAATGTGGCGCATTATGGCCAACTCTGTTTTTTTCGTATTTTTCGTACTTCTGTTTTTTATATTTTCTTTTGTTAGATTGTACCACTGATTATACACGCCAGATCTTATGTTCTACATGACAGGTTGACACTGAATATTGCACTCACTTCATATAGTGCTCTTTGCAAAACATGTACTTTTCGTTGCAGTTGGCAACACTGTTAACCTCACTGGTGGCCTTCATTTGTTCCCTATTGTGGCAAGTCTCTTTCTATACATCACTTGTCACCATTGTATTAAGCCGTGCCCCCTTTTTTTTTTGCGGAATTTGCACTTTTCCCCCTTGTCCAACCTTGCTGTTTCCCGAACTTCCACCCCTTATATTTCTTGAACCTATTGCTATGGGCAGCTAATTTTTTGGGAATGAACATCTCTGTTACAGCTCTTTCAATTGGCATAGGTCACATCTTTCACTGCAACTATCATTTTCGGAAGGTTCCTTTGTAAGTTACGAAAGCCAGGAAGTATGAAAACTCCAATTCCATACAAAACTTCCAAAATACTAGTTTGATTACCGAACATATATGAATCGGAAAAGACACGGGCACTCGACATGAGATAGATTCTAGTACTGCATGATTTTTACCTTTCTGCATGATTTTTACCTTTCAATACAAGGTTGGTCAATAGTATAAATGGTAAGCAGTGAAACTGACCTTACTCGGATAAGATCGAATTGTTGCTCCTCAATAAAACCACTACAAACGAACTCATAATACGCTAATCAAAATTGAAGCTCAGTAGCCCAAGAGCATCCTAATGTATTAATCAATACATTGAACTATCTCATAATACAAGAAGCTCAAAAGGTGTACTTCGTAAATTATAGACTCAATTCAAAATAATAATAATAATAATAATAATAATAATAATAATAATAATAATAATAATAATAATAATAATAATAATAATAATAATGAAACGAGCCATACGAGAAAGTCATTGACTTCCCATTAGCTAACATCGAGTGGAATTATGTTGGTCCAATGAAATTATTAGTATATTGCTTGAACAACAAACACAGCAATGCCTTTGTCAAATTAGCAGAACTATTGAAAATCGTATTAGCTTTAGTACTATGCTCCAAAGAATGGAACAAATTTCTAAATTAGAATAGCTTATTTAATTGAAAATGGTTATGTGATAATTTTTAGACATTTATTACTATCAATTGTTAAGGTTTTTTTTTTATAATAATGTGTAACTTATTTGCTATTTTTGCATATACCTGCGGTGAGTTTGTCCCCTCGGACTTGTGTATCCTTTGGAAATGCAATTGCTATTATATCATATATTCAACGTTGCCTTTTATATTGGTCAAATACGTCTTACGAGAATGAACTTTGAACACTTGAACAAAAAAACTGGCAACACTCTGCTACCAAAAGAAGTTTTCAAGGATGCAACAGTGTGTACAGAGTAATGGGAAATACTTTTAGAAAATGTAAGTGTTAAATTGAGTTTAAGTATGTAAGTTATTTCACATCTCATATCTTTCGTAGTGACCCACGTAAACCTAGTTGTTCAAACTAATGTAATAATATGAAGAGATCGAAATAATGAGGCACAGTTTGGAATTACTTATTTCGAGAATTTAAAATTATTGTATGAAACCCATTTTAATTTTTTTATAATAACATTGATGAAGAGAAACTTAGGAACCAAATTGTCCATATGTGAATGATTGCATAATCAATGCTTTATAAAGCTACCAAGGCAAATAAATTACTAAATCTAGAAATACAAAACAAATTCCTGAAGCTTTCATATTATGTTCTTAATTTATGTTTCGTAAAAGTGACAAACGTGTAGCAAATTTTACAAATTAAGAAATAGTTTTAAACTTTAGAGTAAATACAAAATAATTTTAAAGTTTTCTTCGTAGAGTACTTTGTTACTGTGAAATATTCTCTTTTTCGATAAACATTACTTCAAGACCCGTATTCTGCAGTATTTCATTTAAAACCTTTCTGTCATTTCGTTAAATTACAAGCTGATGTTCTGAAACGTTCCGAAACGACCTTCACGATAGTTTTTATTAGAATATTTGCAAATCCTTAAGAATAAAGTATTTAAAATTATTATAATTACATCTGTTAGCAGCGAAAATATTTCTGGAACAATTTTTGTCCCAAATGTTAAAATTGAATACTAAGAACATGGAATTCACAATGAAATGGTACCGTTTGCTTTTGTGTTAGGAACGAACCAATTTGAAGAGTGTGAGGCAAGAACATGATAACACACAATTTTGAAATTGCTACGTTGTGCAACGCCTGATAGAGAGCAAAGAATAACGCTTCGTTTAACCTTGTCCGTTTAATCCTTCATGTATGGTCTAATATATGAAATCCTTCATGTATGAAAAATCATCCTTCCTTCTATGAAAATTAATCCTGCAACAGGATATTCGACATTATGTAGTTCGTTGGATAAACAAATTGCATTCAAATGCAAAGCACAAGAGCGGTAACTGCTCATTGACAGCTCTAAATTTAGTATGAATAAAGGCCTGTTCCACATTTTCAATTCTCTTCCATCCGTACCTATTGGATATACTGTCCATATGAAGGAAACAAATGAAAACTTGAAACAAATACTCGAAGTAGTTCAGCACAATGTTCATCAGTGGCAGTTATATTGAGACCAAAATGCAGTTATATTCAGACCAGGCTTACTGAGAGGGATGTACAGCATCTCCTTTTATTGGCTTCGAAAAGCATCCTCGTGTCATGTTATATATCAAACTCGTGTTAATGAAACAATTTGAAAGCTCCTCTGATAAAGATGGTAATATGTAAAAGTACTTCCGAACCTTTTTACTATGTTAAGTTAGACTATATTTAAAGAGGAGCTTTTCATAGGTCCACAAATTTGTAAACTATTGTTTGACAAAACATTTGATCAGGTCCTTCGTGGAAACAAAAATCTGCATGCCAGGGCCGATTGGACCCATTGCTTCCACTAAGATCCCGCGCCTAAGGGGGCCCCGCCGTAGTGCCATCTACTTTACTGCCCACCGTTTTAAATGTGTATTACTCCCCAGAAGAAACAAATGTATTGTGGTCCCTATGTCTAAATTTTCCTCTTAATACATGTAAGAAATATATGCCATTTTGCTCGTGTTGCCAGCTGCCAACTAGCTATGGTGTCGTTAAATTGGCTCTGTTACTCTCAGTTACCGAGTACATAGAACAAGATATTGCAATATAGTTACATCCATGGACTCCACACGGGAGGTTATAGCCTGTCCGTAACAAGTAAATGATTAATTTATTTTAAGTTTGCGGGCATAAGCAAATATTCACTGAATTTAATACTGCAGTAGACTCTTTATCTTTTTACGTTTACAACTTTTGTTGTGGAAATAGGATCTTGGGATCATTTTGTGCACCCCAACATGGTTATCGTCACCCCAAATTTCCTTAATCACATACACCTAGGCACAAAGATACTGTTTTTTTGGTATAAAAATGCATCTGATTATTTTGTGTGCACATCATATTTTATTTCGAACACCCTATTAAATAAAAGGTCCTGGGGTTAATAGTGATTATGTCATGTGATACTTCCGTGAATACCGAGATAATATCAAATAAATCTGTCTCAGTGCGACTTTTTTGCACCTTCTTTGTCTTAATAACTAAATTAAAAATACAAAACGAGACAACAAATCTTGTACTCTTTTGCAAAGAATCCCGTGGATGTTTTTTTAAAATCAAACCAGGAAAATGTTAATATTTACTAGTGCGTACTGAATAGGTGGCCAAAAGTGTGGAAACACCCAAATAAAGTTAAAACCGTTCAGAATTGGGAAATTAGAAAACAAATGATGAAAACAGACGAGACGGGGAAAGTTTTTTTGTGACATATGGCATAAACGGCAGTAGAATAAAAGCTGGATAGAAGGCCGAGTCAGGAAAAAGTTATCTTTTTTTCCTAGAATTCGATTTTTTCCCATGGAAACGTGGCGTGGGCGTTGTTGCTAAGCTCGTATACGTGTGTTCATCCTCTTGGCCGCCTACCGGCTGTAGAATCAAGATAAAACATGCCTTTTCCGTGTTCTCGTAGTGTATTGTATAGCTATTTAAACCCAAGCCCCTTCTCCCTCCCGCGAAGAGCACATGGGGCAATTTTGCTCATGGGAACCCGTTGTTGCTATGCTCATACTCTTGGATGCCTACCAAACCTTCATCACATTCCTTTCAGTCATCACGATCGAAGCTTCCCCGTTGATTGGTTTTCGTCTTTTCGTTTTGTATTGAATAGCTATTTTCCATAGCATTGGATAGCTATTTTAGACCCTTACCACCAATTCCTTCATATTCAGTGATTGAAGCATCCCAATTGCTTGGTTTTTGTCTTTCTCAACCCCGTTCCTCCTGGGAAGCCGAAGAGCATAAGCGATTTAGCCCCTTGGTCCTATTCCGATGCCTGTAGGTTATGAACTGAAGGCCTGATATTGATGACCTAGGCTTCTCAGCAGATTGTATGAAATTGGTCTTAGATGCTAAGGTAAATATTTATTTCATGATTTTTTTAAAACGTGGGATTAGAAAAATATATGAGTCTCATAACGAAACACATACCCATACAAAATCGTGCTGCTAAGTGTTAGGATCACGTGTGAGAAAAAGTTTAGCCCTGGGAACATTCCCTGGGTTGCTAAGATGAATATGAATGTTTTAAAACGGATTCCATTGATTGATATAATCTAATAACGGAAGCTTCCCTTATCATTTGTAATGTTTTCACAACGTAGGATGAAAATGTGTCATATACACCATAGAGATGCCTGTATAAACAAAACAAAATGTTACATGACTTTCCCAAGTCTTGATGTGAAATATATTAACTTATGTCTGTATTGAAACAGTGACGAGATATGTTTTCGATGACTAGTATGCGACCTCAATTATGGTAGGCATGATTCTCGAAGGCAAACACGTATGTGTGTGTGTGTGTACACAGAACATTTGTAGTTCAGATTTAACAGAGTAAACGTGTGTGGATTACATAATTTTCCCCGTAAAACCATTAATGTTCAACTAACTGTGAAAATAGTGCAATTACCGTATTTTCTGCCTAAAAACTTTTAGTGTATTTCGTGAACTGTGAACAAAGTGTGTTACGTGTCGTTCTTATTAAAATAGGTAAGTAAAAATATATATGTATGTCCTTTCTTCATTTCGTTATAATGGCAGTTGAAAGAACAACTGTATTTATTCATAGTTCAGTTCGTATCAGTTCAGTTCCTAACAAAAAAGACACAGACACATACACACATAGAGTATATGTGACTGTCTGTTTGCTAGCACAATGAATTCCATCTTAAAAGTGTTTAGTTTCAATAGCAAAAAAGTTTCCAAATGTATTGATGATTCGTATTGCAACTAGTTAACAGACTGACCTACAACCCTCCTAAACAAATGATAACAACTGCCATGAGAAACGTTAGTGAACATCGGACGATAAAAATAGAGTGCTTTTAATTGTGTGTTAAATAATATTATGTGTCTTAAAATGTTATATCTGTCTGTAGTATGTGCTTGCAGAGCCCGCTTGAACATCGAACCACTTTACCTTTAAGTAATGATAATAGATTAAAAAATGTGGAACGAAAGAGAAAAGAAATGAAATCTATGAGTTTTACGTCCAACAGTTACGCCTACGTGGATAACACTAGTTAACAAAGATTTTGTTACCTAAAAGGAAATACCTCTTCTTAAAGGAACTTTTTGCGCTGAATTCGAATATGCACTCGGTTTTTCTCCATCGCGTACTACTTTCCCGTAACAGAGGGATTTTCGGGAAAATCCCTCAAAAATTTTCCTTTTCGTTTATTTTACACCCCAAGATCTTGTCCCCTTGCATATACTAACATAGAAATTATACCTAAGTATACTTTGATTCATATTTAATAAACCCTCCAAGTTTCGTAATAATCGCTTTATTCTTTCTAGAGAAATAAATATGTTTGTATGTATACGTATGTACTGTTTATTGCAACCTATAATAATGCTTTCAGATCTCTTAAGTTGAGGTAAAACGTTTTGCTTTATTACCACAAACACATATAAAAAATATAATACAATATAATTTACAAGTGTGACAATTTACAGTAAACAATAATACAAATGTACCAAAAGGTCATGAAAAGACAATCAAAACTATCACAATATATGAAAGTTCCATTGGGTTACAAAAACGTACACTACTTCCTTCTTTTGTAAGAAATGTTGCATTCTCTGACAAGACCCCAACAGTAGTCCCCCATCATCGAAGGATCCCATCGTCCCTGGTATCTTTTCTCCATTGCCATTATATCTAGGTGGAATCTTTCCCCCTGTTCGTCGCTGAGAGCACCTAGGTTAGCAGGAAAGAAGCTGAGGTGGGAGTGCAAAAAGTGGATTTTTAGACATCCTACAACCCAACTCTTTGTATTTCTGTATCATGTCCTGTACGATATCTGTGTAACTCTCAGCTTTGTTATTGCCCAGAAAGTTGCGCACAACACACTTAAATGCTGTCCAGGCAGCTAGCTCAGCACTGTTTAACTTGCTGTCAAAGCTATCATCAAGCAATAATTTCCTAATTTGGGGACCAATAAACACTCCCGCTGAAATCTTAACATCACTCAGGTTAGGGAACTTATCTTGCAAATACTTGAAACCTTCACCAGATGTGTCCATGGCTTTGACAAAGTTTTTCATAAGTCCTAACTTGATATGAAGTGGCGGTAGTAATATCTTATTAGGATCTACCAAAGGAGCGTATTTGACGTTGCATTCTCCAGGTACGTATTCACTCTAGGTTCCCATTCCTTCACTTCATAATGTTTGTCATCAGCTCGGCTATCCCACAAACATAAAAAACATTGGTACTTAATGTAACCGCACTGCAGTCCTAATAAAATACCAACTACCTTGAGATCACAACATATTTGCCAACAATGGTCCTTGTAATTTATAAGATTTAGCAAAGTTGACATGGTTTCATAGGATTCCTTAATCTTCACTGAGTGCGCAAGTGGTATAGAAGGTTTTTTTATTTATATTATGTAAAAGGACAGATTTAAGACTGACCTTTCACGCGTCGATAAATAACCTCCATTCTTCTGGAACGTAAGGAATTCCCGGCTCCGCCATCAACCCTTTTATATCCGTACATACGTACACATTATCTTACATTGAGAAATAGCTTGAAAATTGAACATGCCTTTTCCTGTACACTGATATGTTCGTTTCTGCTTCCAATAAGTTCCACCGCTGGAGCCTTGATCCCAGAAGTTCCGCCTCTTGTTTTGTCAGGTGCAAATCACGGACTAGGTCATTAAGTTCACATTGCCGGATGAAATGTGGCTCGCGAACACAGTCAGGGATGTACGTTGGATCCTTGGATGTATATGTTGATGTCGACGGTTCATCAAGGTCATGATCATCATCAGAGTCTTTTGGCCATATCTCTTCCTAGTTGGTAGGGGGCTCGGGAAGTGGAAGTTCATCCCCGTGCGTAATAGGTCTAATTGCGGATTTAACGTTGGGATAACTTATTGTGTATTTGCTTTTTTTTAGAATGTATTAAGATATACATATACTGTACGTTTGAAAAAATATACGTTGGAAGTACATTCTATTTTTATACACGTTTCTAATTTATAGAGAGCAATACAAGTGTGTTGTTGACTATTGTAAATATTCATTTTTATGTCTGTGTTTGTAGTAGGAAAGCAAATCGTTTTTACCCCAACACAGGAGATCTGAAAGCATTACTATCAGGTGCAATAAACTGTGCACACAGAATACATATAAATATATTTATTTCTCTAGAAAGAACAAAGTGATTTATACGAAACTTTTAGGGTTTATTAAATATAAATCATGGTATACTTAGGTATAATTTCTATGTTACTATATGTAAGGGGACAGGATCTAGGGGAATAAAATATCTGAAAAAGGGAAATTTTTGAGGTAATTTCCCGAAAATCCCTCTGTTACGGGAAAACTGTACGTGATGGAGAGAAACCGAGTGCATATTCGAATTCAGCGCAAAAAGTTCCTTTAAGATCAGGTGATTTTTCTCATGTAACAAACAAAAAGTTTAAATTTGTTAACTAGTGTAATAGAGGAAAGGAGCCGAAAAGCTATCAAACAAATTGTGTTTTACGTCTCACGGTTATGTCTACTAGACTAATGGAAGAAACGAGTGGAAAAGCTAACAAACCAAATTTGTTTTACGTCCCACGGTTATGTCTATTAGATTAAAGGAGGAACACAGCTAGAAGCTATAAAACTAAATGTGTTTTACGTCCCACGGTTATGTCTACTAGACTAATTGAAGAAGGGAACCGAAAAGTTATCAAACACAGTTGATTTCACGTTCCATGGTTATGCCTATTAGGCTAATGGAGGAAAGGAGTCGAAAAGCTATCAAACAAAATGGGTTTTACGTCCCACGGTGATGCCTACTGGACTAATGCAGGAAGGGGGCCGAAACGCTATCAAATAAAATGGGTTTTACGTCTCACAGTTACGCCTATAAACTAGTGGAGGGAAAGTGATGACGGGAAATGATGAAGTGAAGAAATCCTTTCATACGGTGTTTGTCCACCATAAAGTTCACTTGTCTGGAGCAGAATTTGAACACGGTGCATCATGTATCACAGGTGAAGACTCCGGGAGAACCCAGAGGAAATCCACGTACACGGTGTTTGTCCATCATAAAGTTCACATGCTGGGAACAGGATTTTGAACCTGTGACCCCATGCACCAGAATTGAACGCTCTGCCACTGAGCCACGGAGACCCCTGATGATAAAGTATCAAAATATGGTGAGAAACGCGCCCCCGAGCAAAGATGCACTCTAGCCAGTGTATTTACTTTGCTTTTCCGTATTTGATAATGAGATGAAATTCTAACGTTAAAAAACACATACATATAAACGAATCTAACTGTATGATGATTTTCTCGTTGTACGTTGAATTCTGAAAAAATGATAAGATAAAATTTTTGAATGTTTTCTGACTCGTATTGCAAGTAGAATACAACTGACGTAAGAAATGTCTTGAGGTTTGTATAAAGCAGCTAGTGAACGTAAAGCCGTACCACTTATAGTTTAATATTAAATTAATATTATATAAAGAAGAGGTAAATTTTGTGATTTTGTTTTGATAATATCAGGTCTCTCGTATGTGCTCGGGGCTAGCAAACATTAAAGGCAAGAACAATGAAATGAAATACTTGAGTTTTACGTCCCTCAGTTATGACAGCAAGACTAATTTGGAATCTTTGAGTTTTATTTTCCACGGTTGGACATCTTTGAGTTTTACGTCCCACAGCTATGCCTGCTAGGTTAATGAAGACTTTGATGATGAGAAATGAACGAAATGTTGGAATGAAGGAAGTGGAAGGAAACAGTAGAACCCAGAGGAAATCCACGTACACGGTGTTTGTCCAACACGTACATGGTGTTTGTCCGCCATTAAGATCACTTGGTGGGAACAGGATATAGAAGCTGGGACCTTCCATGTACACAGTGTTTGTCCACCACAAGGTTTACTTGATGGGAACATGATTTTAACCTGTGACCCACATACGCCAGAGGTGAAAGCTCTACCACTGAGCCACCGAGACCCCTGATGAAAAGGTATCAAAATATGGTCAGAAACGAGCCCATCGAGCTAAGACCGAATCGAGGGCTCCCCGAGTACTAAGCCACCGTGTGCCTCTAAGTGAATGATGATAGAATAAAAAATATGGAACGAGAGAAACAATGAAATAAAATCTTTAAGTTTTACGTCCAACGCTTATGAGATTGTGTTAATGGAAATCTTTAAGTTTTACGTCCCACAGTTATGTCGGCTATGCTAATGAAGACGGTGATGATGAGAAAATGAATGAAATGTTGGAACGGAGAAAGTGGGAGGAAATTCAAGTACACTGTGTTTGTCCATCACAAAGTTCACTTGGTTGGAACTGGAGTTTGAACATGGGACCTTTTACGTACACGGTGTTTGTCCACCACAAGGTTCAATTGGTGGGGACAGGTTTTGCACCTGTGACCCCGATATATCAGAGGTGAACGCTCTATCACTTATCAACCGAGCACCACAAAACGAGAGAGGGAGGTCAAACCACGCCATTCATGCAGGGCCGCTGTTCAATAATTATACTCTGAACTCGTTAGTACACCATCTAAGGGGTTGAAGTTGAGGTTTCCAGGTTTGGTATCGAGACACGTAAAAATAATTTAAAATGAACGATATTAATGTCAAATTCATAGTTTTCGGGATCGCTGTGTTGAATGATGATGATACTCTTAACACATCATCAAAGGGGATTGGACGTCAATTTAAATGGAGTTTCCGTATTTGCTACGGACAAAAATATCATAGTGAAATAAGTGATAGCTTTCGTAATCATTCAGACATCATACCCTTGTAAGAGATAGATAGATAGATAGATAGATAGAGAGAAAGAGAGAGAGAGAGAGAGAGAAGGGAGAGAGAGAGAGAAATATTTTAGTTTAACGTCCCATAAATATGCTCCTTACGTTCTAAAACGGACGATATTAGTATCAAATACATATCTTTCGTGGTCGTTGAAACTCTGAAAGAATAAGTATAAAAGTCATGTACAGAACGTTTATATATTAGACAACATACTTGAAGCAAACTGTAAACATACATTTGTTTCACTCCCATGGAATACGAAACCAAAGTTACAACTCATTTTAACTACTTAAAAGGTATGCTATTTTTCCCTTGAAACTTCTGCTTTTCCCGTATAACGAATTGAAATCTATGTGTATATATACTGTTTATATTTATTTGGAATATGTTTATAAGTAACGAAATGCATTTCTTTTTATTTTAGTTTGAATACAAATAAAGATAGTGTATAATACTTTCCTTATCCTTACTGATATTATTATTCCTTTGTTAATTACTTATATATATAGCACTTTTTTATTTATTCATATATTCTTTTAAAACACTTTTATCTATATTCCGTTTTAGATAATACTTATATATTCTCTACTTACTATTTACATATAAATATTGTAATATATATATATATATATATATATATATATATATTTCCATTACGTTTGTGCATCTAGGGGATAAAATGGGAAACAAATGTACACAAGATTTATTAAAAGAGATTACCGCATTTATTAATGACAGAGGAAGAAGAAGAAGAGATGGTAGTAAATAAATAGACGCAAGTTCTTCTAAGAGAAATAGATGCTGTAATAGGAATAGAAGAAGAAGAATATCATCATGAAAAGAAGGAAGAAGATGAAAGGAAGAAAGGGACACAAAAGGAAGAAGAACACATAGAAGAAGAAAAAGAAGAGATGATCATCAATACCGAAGAAGAAGAAAGAGATGGAGCTAATAAAATTCAAATTGCAGCAGAAAAATAAGAATATGAGGAAGAAGAAGAACTATTAGAAATTTTGGAAAGTGCAGGTAATAGAATGATAACGGAAGAAGAAGAAGAGGAAGCATCCGACCGTATTAAACAAATAAAAAATGGTTACAAGAAGGAGCAAAAGATGTAGAAGACGTCGAAGAAAGGACAAATGAAGAAGAAGAAGAAGAAGAGATGCTAAGTAAAATGATCTCCCAAATAATAGGAAGAGAAGAAGACTGAAGAAGACGAGTTCTACGAAACTGAGCGAGAGAAATGGATTAACAATTTATTTCGTAATCCTTTGATAGAAGAAGAACAAGAAGTAATATATCCATCAATTATAGAAATATTAGTAGATGGTAATACAGAACATACAGAAATAAAAATCGATTTAGACGAAATAGTAAAAAGAATAGGTAAATTGTTATTCGTATTTGAAGCACAACGAAACACAAATGTACAAGTAGGATTCGGAAATAACAGGCGTAAGGATGGAAACAATACATTTCATATAATGAAAGAAAGTAAAAGACAATACAGAAGATATAATATGTTGTGTACAATGCTAAGATTCCGTCTAGCTCCCGTGCGTGGAGATGAAAATTCTTTTACTGTAATTGAAACAAGTCTACGGGCCTTAATATATTATTTCCTACTTAATGTGCACCAGCATGATTACTTCGGAATAACTATCACAAATGAAAGAGAAGTACGTCGCCCTTATTGGGTATCGTTCAGAGAAGCAAGAAATCTATAAGCAGAAGTTATATGGACAAGTTATGAAGAAGTGCTGGAAAGTAAAGCGGCTTTTCTTATAAATGAAGATTGCATCGTGAATTTTCATCATGTACATATGTCAAAAGGACAAGAGGGATTTAAAACAACATGATATGAATACTGAGGAATATGTAAAGGCAGAACGTGGTAATATCACAATTAAGAATAAAGGCACAAGATGTTTAGCACATGCAATCGTTGTTGCCATAGGACTGAAAGAATAGAAAGGAAGAAATCAAACTGAATACAATAGATATGTAAAAACTCAAAGTAAATATATCATAGAAAAAAAGCAGAAAACTTGTGTGGACCTGCCTGTGTAGATCTTAGTCATGGTGGTGGAATTCCTGAAATTCGTAAATTTCACGAATATTTAAAGGACTATAAAATCACAGTGTATAGGAGATTTTAGAAAGTGATGTTGCGTTTGAAACTACACCAAGATTGAAAGCTTGACATCATGTTTTATCTGTAGTTATTATTACGAAAGCTGTCATAAGAAATATGAAAACAAGCATGCAAATTTGAAACAATGTACAGCTGTATGTTATCGATGTCATCAGAAGCCACCATGTGATTTTAAAGAAGCTCGTATTACTTGCAATGACTGTAATCGAGAAGTTTATGGCTGGTCATGCTATGACTATCACAAGTCAGCGCCGCATCAAAGTGGAAAGACTTTATGTTCAACTGTGAAATGTTGTGCCCAGTGTTTGAAAGTTTACGTAGTAAAAGAAAAATGATCTCACGTATGTGGAGAAACTTATTGCAACATTTGCTATGCTATAGTACCACCCAATCATGAAAGTTACAGGAAAGTGAATGAAAGAAGAAAATAAAGAAGTCAATGAAAAAATTAGCATGGAGAAGAAAGTTATGATTGTGTTCTTTGATATTAAATATACACAAGCAACGAAAATAGATGAATACGCAAACATATATGAACATATACCTAATATCTTGGTTAGTCATCATGCATGTTACCATTGTTATGAACATAACAACATAAAATATAATTGTATCATTTGTGGAATACGAGGAAATATATTTGATGCAGAAAATGTAATAGAAGACTTTCTAAAACACCTTCAACAACGTCGTTAAAACATTATATCAGTTACATATATGGCCCATAATTCTAAGGGCTATGATGCACATTTCATCATTAAGACAATGGTTAAGAAGAAGAATTGGACTCCAGAAGTAATCATGAATGGGACGAAAATTCTATCTCTTAAAATAGGGAACGTAATCTTCATGGTTTCACTAAGCTTTCTTCCTATGCCCTTAAGTAAATTAAGTTCTGCATTTCGTCTTCAATCGTGCAAATGATATTTCCCACACTTTTTCAATCGACGTGAGAACCAAACATATGAAGGTACACTTCCAAACATTAGATATTATTGAGCAGATACCATGAAAGTAGACAAAAGACGCAAGTTTCTCCAATGGTATACTGAAAATCGAAACGATACCATTAAAATGAAAGAAGAACTCATCAAGTATTGTGTACAGGACGTTGAAGTATTACGCCAAGCATGTATATCCTTTATGAATACATTTGAATCTGAAACAAATGTAAATCGCTTACTTGAAAGCATTACAATCGCCAGTGCATATAATTTCGTGTATCGAAGAAATTTCTTAAAGGAAAATACGATTGGTATCATACCAAAGAACGGATATGGATGGAGAGATGTCCAATCAGTTGAAGCAGTACAATGGATAGCTTGGGAAGAAAAAAATAAGAAACATACAAATTACCAATTCTGCACGTAGTAAGGAAAAACAAATTGCATCAATGAAAGTATGGGCAGATCCCAACACAGGAAGAATACACGTGTAGAAATATGAGGGCAATTCTACCCATGGCTGTATTTTCTATTACCCTAACGACAGAGATAAACCCATAGCTAACAATGCTACAGATAACATGGAATTTCGATATGAAGCAACAAAGAAGAAAATTCAAAAATTAAAAGTTTTTGTCTGTGAAGTGCACGAAATATGGGGTTGTGAATTTAAAAAAACAATTGGCAGGAAATGAAGAGATGAAGAAGTATTAGTAAGCATTCATATACAAAGAAAACACCATTAAATCCTCGTGACGCTTTTTAAGGTGAATGCCATACGTTTGTATCATAAAGCGCAAGAATCTGAAGGAGAAACAATTAAAGACAAGGATGTTATTTCGTTGTACCCATATATTTGTAAGACTGAGAAAATACCTATTCGTTATCCTACTATCTACCTGCCTGGAGATTCAAATATTGTTAATCCATTTTTCTAGCTCAGTTTCGTAGAACTCATTTTCTTCTGTCTTATTCTCTTCCTATTGTTTGGGAGAACGTTACACTTAGCAAATCTTCTTCTTCTTTATTTGTCCCTTTTTCGATGCCTTCTTCTTCTTTTGCTCCTTCTTGTAACCATATTTTAATTTGGTTAATATGGTCGGATGCTTCCTCTTCTTCTTTTTCGTTTATCATTCTATTAAATACCATCTCTATTTAATTTATCTTTATTTAATACCATCTCTTCTTCTTCTTCTTCTTCTATGTCATTAATAAATGCGGTAATATCTTTTAATAAATCTTCTGTACATTTGTTTTCCACTTTTATCCCCAGATGAATATACGTAATGGAAATATATATATATACATTATTTTCCAATATGTATATGTAAATAGTAAGTAGAGAATATATAAGTATTATCTAAAATGGAAAATAAATAAAAGTGTTTTAAAAGAATATACGAATAAATAAAAAAGTGCTATATATATAAGTAATTAACAAAGGAATAATAATATCAGTAAGGGTAAGGAAAGTATTATACACTATCTTTATTTGTATTCAAACTAAAATAAAAAGAAATGCATTTCGTTACTTATAAACATATTCCAAATAAATATAAACAGTATATATACACATAGATTTCAATTCGTTATACGGGAAAAGCAGAAGTTTCAAGGGAAAAATAGCATACCTTTTAAGTAGTTAAAGTGAGTTGTAACTTTCGTTTCGTATTCCATGGGAGTGAAACAAATGTATGTTCACAGTTTACTTCAAGTATGTTGTCTAATATATAAACGTTCTGTATGTGACTTTTATACTCATTCTTTCAGAGTTTCAATGACCACGAAAGATATGTATTTGATACTAATGTCGTCCGTTTTACAACGTAAGGAGCATATTTGTGGGACGTTAAACTGAAATATTTCTCTCTCTTCCCCCCTATCTCTGTCACTATCTATCTATCTATCTCTCTCTCTTACAAGGGTATGATGTCTCAAAGCTTACGAAAGTTATCACTTAGCTGAGTATGATATTTTTGTCCGTAGCAAATACGAAAACTCAATTTAAAGGGACATCCAAGCCCGTTGGATGATATGTTGTTAAGTTCAGAGTATCATCATCATTCAACACAGCGTCCCCGAAAACTACGAATTTGACATTAACATCGTTCATTTTAAATTATATTTACGTGTCTCGATACCAAACCTGGAAACCTCAACTTCAACCCCTTAGATTGTATAATAACGAGTTCAGAGTATAATTATTGAACACAGCGGCCCTGCATGAATGTTGTGGTTTGACCTCCCTCTCTCGTTTTGTGGGTCTAGGTTGATAGGTGATAGAGCGTTCACGTCTGATATATCGGGGTCACAGGTTCAAATCCTGTTCCCACCAAGTGAACTTTGTGGTGCACAAACACCGTGTACATGGAAGGTCCGAGGTTCAAACTCCCGTTCCGACCAAGTGAACTTTGTGGTGGACAAACACCGTGTACTTGAATTCCCTCCCACTTTCTCCGTTCCAACATTTCATTCATTTTCTCATCATCACCGTCTCCATTAGCATAGCCAACGTAAATGTGGGACGTAAAACTTACAGTTTTCCCATTAACATAATCGTCATAAGCGTAGGACGTAAAACTAGAATATTTCATTTCATTGTTTCTCTCGTTCCATATTTTTTTTCTATCACCATTCACTTTGAGGGAGGCAGTGGCTTAGTACTTTGGGAGCCCTTGATTCGATCTTAGTTCGAGGGGCTCGTTTCTGACCATATTTTGATACCTTTTCATCATTGGTCTCCTCCTTTGTTTGACCTCCCTCTCTCGTTTTGTGGGTCGCGGTTGGAAGGTGATAGAGCGTTCACCTCTGATGTATCGGAGTTACAGGTTCAAAATCCTGTTCCCATCAAGTAAACTTTGTGGTGGAAAAACACCGTGTACATGGAAGGTCCCAGGTTCATCATCTTGTTCCCAAAAAGTTAAGTAAGTGGCGGACAAACACCGTATACGTGGTGGACAAACACCGTGTACGTGGATTTCCTCTGGGTTCTCCTGTTTCCTCCCACCATATTCATACCAATATTTCGTTAATTTCCCATAATTAGCATCTTTATTAACGTAGCAGGCATTGTTGTAGGATTTAAAACTTAAAGATTTCCAACCGTGGAAAGTAAAACTCAAAGATTTCAAATTAGTCAAGCTGGCATAACGAAGGGACGTAAAACTCAAAGAGTTCATTTCATTGTTCGCGCCTTTCATGTTTGCTGGCCCCGAGCACACACTACAGACAGGTAGATGATATGATCAAAATAAAAACACAAAATATACCTCTTCTTTATAAAATATTAATTTAATATTAGATTATAAGTGATACGATTTTACGTTCTCTAGCTGCTTTATATAAGCATCAAGACATTTCTTACGTCAGCTGTAATCTATTTGCAATACGAGTCAGAAAACATTCAAGAATTTCATTTTATCATTTTCTCAGAATTCAACGTACAACGTGCGGAAGCATCATACAGTTAAGATTCGCTTATATGTATGTGTTTTTTAAGTTAGAATTTCATCTCATTATCAAATACGGAAAAACAAAGTAAATACACTGGCTGGAGTGCATCTTAGTTCGGGGGCGCGTTTTTCACCATATTTTGATACTTTTTTCATGAGGGGTTACGGTGGCTCAGTGGCAGAGCGTTCACTTCTGGTGCATGGGGTCACAGGTTTTAAATCCTGTTCCCACCAGGTGAACTTTATGATGGAAAAACACCGTGTACGTGGATTTCCTCTGGATTATCCCGGAGCGTTCACCTGTGATACATGATGCACCGTGTTCAAATTCTGCTCCAGACAAGTGAACTTTATGGTGAACAAACACCGTACGAATGGATTTCTTTGGGAGTTCTCTCGTTTGCCCTTTTCTTCACTTCATCACTTCTCATCATCACTTTCCCTCCACTAGTCTAGTAGGCATTATCGTGGGACGTAAAACCCACTTTATTTGATAGCTTTTCGGCTCCCATTCTCCATTAGTATGGTAGGCATCACCGTGGGACGTAAAACCCATTTTGTTTGATAGCTTTTCGACTCCCTTCCTCCATTAGCCTAATAGGCATAACCGTGGGACGTCAAATCAAATTTGTTTGGTAGCTTTTCGGCTCCCTTCCTCCATTAGCCTAGTATCCATAAGCTGATAAACCCTTAATAGTGTAGTGGATTTAATAGATAGCGGTTTGGATTGGTTAGCAGTCTTGCTTTTTGTTGATTTCTTGAGGGACGTTTTTGACATTGTTTCTCCTAGTGCATTAGTATATAAAATAATAGAAAGTAGTAATTACGTAGTGTTGTGCAAAGCAGTGTTTCTTCCAGACATTTTTAGGTCAGCGCTGTCTCCCGAAGATCTGAGAGTGCCCCTCGGAGTAGACCAAAATAATAAGTCTATAATATAATAAATATAATTGTACTGTGTGAAAATAATGTGCCTCTCCGAATACTGTGTCCCCGATCCACTCGGAACATTTTATCTGAAAGAAACACTGATGTTAAGTAGAAAACACGTCTTAATACTGCGCGTGCTGTGTCTGTGAAGTGAAGTAGAATTGCTTAACCCTGCAATACGCGCGCGGGCTACCATTGTAGCCCAGCGTTTTTGTTTTCCTTGCCGCAAGGTAATTTGAGATGCTAACACAAAGGGTGTCTGTGTACCTTTCTATCCACTATCATTCTGCATGTTTAGTGTGTGATCGAACGTAAAATCGAAACGAGCTCATTGTTATTCTGCTTGAAAGTTTCATGGGCTACATATGTAGCCCGCGCGACTATTGCTGTCACGAATGTTACAAAACGTCAAAGTTTTTTCATTATAGTTTGAACGTTGATCAGATGGTCAATGAGTTAGCAGAATGCCAATCCTGATGAGGAGTGTTTTCTAGATTGCTATAGTGAAGGTGAAGGATACTTTGGGACGGAAGAACTGCATTTTTCGGACACAGAAATAGTAAAAATTCAGATGATGTTACTGAGAATTCCGGGTGGCAGGAATCACTGATACCTGTTGATGATAGTGATAATAAATACAGTTCTGAAGTAAATTATTATGTAGCAGAACACAAATTCAGATGAAAAAAACTAATACTCGTAATATTTGTACTCGTGCTCATAATATTTTGCTTCGTTTTCCTGGACCTAAAGGTGAGGCCAGGTCTGCTTTGTCGTAACTTGAATGTCTAGAATTGCTTTTAGATGCAAACATTTTCATACTTATAGTTGATTGTAACAATATTTACATTGACAGAGTTAGAAAGAGATTTGTACGTGACCGTGATGCAAAACTTACAGACGAGACTGAAATACGTGCCCTTCTTGGTATTTTGATGCTTTTGATGGGTGGTCAATGCTTGAAGGAAAGTGCGCATTGACCAATCAATCACTTGTGTGCAGGACATGCTTTGAGGATCTTGAAAACAGAAAAAGTAAAATATATGAGAGTAAATAGCATATGTATCATTATGCAAAATCGTAATCAAAATTTTGATAGCAGGAAATCATAAAAAGTATTTCGATGAAAAGGTATGTGTTGAAGATGATACGTTTATTGTAACCTTTGTTTGTAAACTTTTGGTAAAGTAATGCGTATTTTTTCAAAGAATTCCGACATAAATATTTACTATGAAGAAAAGTTCGAAATGCACCAGATTGGTGCATTTATTGCTTAACACAAATACTTTTACAGTTCTATTCATGTATTACTTTTGAAAATAAATGGCATTGATCCCCTTTGTATATACATAGCTTTAAAAACAAATATATTTCTTAAATTGGGTATAAGACCCTTAAAAGGGTTTATATATACATTTCTCTACAAGAAAGATAAAAATATTAACAAACTTGCCAATATAATAAAATAAAAACAAATGGGCTACAGTGGTAGCCCGCGCGACTAACCATGTCACAAAAATCCGCGCGCCTATCGCAGGGTTAACACGTGCTGTGTTTTCTTTTGTTATTCTCGTCCGATTAAAGCTCAGGACAGCACGTTATTTTTACGTTTCCAAATCATGAGAAATCTCGAGATCGATATAAATCATGGCTGAAGAAAATCAATAGAAGAAAATGTGCCAAATAAAACACTCGTTTTCCAAACATTTTGAAGAGTCCGAATTCGAGGAGTCAGATTTACTGATAGAAAAGCTAAGGCCAGTGACGGATCTAGGATCTAGGCTCAGGCCGGGGGCCCTAGGCACCCCAAGTTTCAAGTGACATAAATAATTTAAGCTATAATTTTTAAAAGTTTATAGTAAATATGATATACCTATCAGTCTGGGTTGTGACGCCACTCCAGTTTTTACAGCCTAGATTCCCCTCTGGCTAATGCCAGTGGAATTATTTACAAGTAAACTGAGAAAGAATGCTGTTTCAAGTATATTATTGAAAGGTTTAGAATCCTAGCCATTGAACATGCGATATATGTCTAGTTACCAACGAAACAATATCGTACAAGACTCAATTGACAGTTGTAGTCAAGAATAGGCATTAGAGCGTAATAGCTACGGTGTCACTAATGATTCTGCAGACACTGCTTTAGAAATAAGCTTTACAATGTAAATTAGGGACTGAAATATATCGGCTTGTAGAATGAATCTGTGACGATGACAATGTTCCTCAAAACTTTGATTTATCGTCTAATTTCCCTGTATCAAGTGACAATGATCATGAAACTGGTTATGAGAGTGGCTCCTCGGAGAGCAATGCGAATAAAAGAAATTTAACCGCTATAGTGTTTTTCGTATTCTCGCAAGCTTTACATGTGTTATTTCATTTTTGCCTGATATGTTGCGCTCCTGTATATACCATGAAGCACAAAATTAAATGGTCATTGTTACAAATTACAGCAAAACGTGAAAATTAATATACGTACGTTAGGAAATCGGAAGAATGATTTTTTTAAAGTAGTAATCTCGTCCCTTACATGTTATTGTTTACAAAATTTTAGTTCCTCTTGTGGAACGCTGAACTTTTGCTTTGCAGGAAAAACTACGTTTCATAAACATATAAAAAACTTTTGTGCAGCCCACAATCACATATTATCATTTTCTACAAGTAGATGACATTTCTAAGTCTGCATGCAATCAGTTGTGGGGAAGGAAATCGCACTTTAGAACGTGCCACCGAACCTCTCATAAACGAAATGCTTGGTGCTTTGTAAGAAAGCCGGATCTCGATTCTTGACCACGTATTACGTCATAATTTTTTCCTCTGTTACTCGCCAACGACTGAATGTATCGCACTGAAACAAACGCCATTCCTTTTGGAATTTTCAGCTCTACAAAGGAAGTAATTTGTAAAAAAATGCATTTCTAAGTCGGACTGCTCCAAAACAGAATAATGTGGGTGAGTGTAAGAATTTATGTCTACGATTCGGGAAAATTCACGACAAACGAATTTCTTCCTAAACTTAAATATTTACGCTATAAAGTATCACCAACGTATTAAAGCAAAAGTGATACTTATGTATTGTATCTTCTTCTTTCTCATCTCAACTACAGGTTGGTGGAAAACATGGACATTTTAAAACTTTTCTTTTCCTTGATAGAGCTGTTTTATACTTTTATAAGGTACAGGTATCTTCTTCGTAACTACACATACGTATCCTATCCTTAGTCTTCTTCCTGGGCTTCGTTCTGCCTTTCCCTCTATCAACATAGTGATCCTATAGGATTACCGAATAAAATTGCCACGTATGCTGTTTCCTCTTTTTCCTGTTATCTTCATGATCTGTTGCCCATCAATACATTCCTTTAATACGTCTTCACTCGTTTTCATTTTTGTCCATGAAATGCGCAGCATTCTGCTCGTACACCACTTCAAGCCCTATACTATGATACCAACAAATTTTCAGTACAGAATATTGTTAATGGAATATGGAAAAAGTTACCACAAACTATGAAACTTCATTTTTGATCAAACTGAAATAATGTCCAAAGTTGACGCATACATCAATCAGTGATAGTATTATCTTGGATAATTTGAGAATTTAATATTAATTTTCCAATGACGGGATTGGAACAAAATAGAGAAAAAAATATTATTTCGACACCACAAGTACGGTATTTATTGCAAATAGATAACTGGAAGCATTTATTTCGGCCAGGTTTGTTTGTGGTTCCAATCTGCTAATATAACTACTGATTACACTAACCTTCACAGTAGCTACCGGTATCCCATTTTCAACTATTGAAACGAAGTAATAGAAATTACATCAATCGCCGTTAGCTCGCAGGAAATATTCTCCCGTGGTGACATCTACTAGATAAAAGTGAATCTTTTAGTATGTGATCCTCGTTACTGTGTACCAGAGTCTTATATATATATATATATATATATATATATATATATATATATATATATATAGTTAAGGAACAATTTTCGACCATTGTGTTTTATTGTCTTCAACCGATAACGCTTATACAAATAACAGTTAAACTGTATTACTTGTATTAAATTATTTTGATTTCTCAGAGGAACGTTGATGCTATATGCCCCGTTAGACAGCCACAGACAATCACAGAACGAACTGGAAATACTGTATCTTCAACAATGAAGATGAAGGAAATTTTTACAGAGAGAAATAAACCAAATCGTACAGCACCTTGTTTACGAGAAAACCAGCTTTAGCTATGGAAAACCTACAAACATTGTTCACAGAACTGCAATTTTTAGTTTCGTGATATTATTCATTATGTTTAACATTGCATATTGGTCATGGTTTCTGTTGTGATGACTTGACCATATTCTTTGTCATTCTTGCTTTCAGAGTATTAATGACTCTATTGAATTTTTACCATGATTATCTGGAGATAGCAAATATTCTGCTTTCAGTAACGATTTCATTATTTTCCTAGTTTTGCCGTTATGTACAAAGTAATCAAATGTTCCATTAGTTCTATAATATACAAACAAATTGAAGAAATGTTTTCAGAAATGTTACCAGGTACACAATCAGCTACAGTTTTAGAAGGATAAAAGTTTTTGGTGGGCACAAATAATTAACAATGTTAAAGAGCCCATCAATAATTACTGAGAATTATTACCAGGAGACTGAGTTACACAAAAAAAATACGAGTCATAAGTAACTTATATATGATAGCTACCCAAATTGCATCCCGGAAAGATTACGTGATCTGTCAACTGGTTAGGTATTAGTTGTTACTGATATTGTGTTTCTCTTCGTTTATTAATGTAATTTATTTATTGTATCTTAGCAGCAAAGATGTAGGAAATGTAACTACAAATAGAATGTGTAGTGCTTTCTGTTAACCTTTTTTTATAAATATCTAGGGGTATCTTAAATATGTATTTAAACGCTTACTTGGTTTATGCTTATCGTTATTTCTTTGACTAATTGCCCCTTATAGTCAGATGATTACGTGTAATTAACACATTAAAATTTTTAATTAACTCGCGTTTGTTGCAATTGTGAAATGAGTGAAAGCTCTTAAAACAGAAAATGAAGAAACTGCTGAAAATAACATTCATAATAAGTTACATGTGTAAGCGGCAATGTTTAATGTGCATAAATAAAGAATATATGAACTGTACTTAAAAAAATATATGAAGATGCAATATGCAAATGTATATGAAAGTCGATACGATAAGAGTTCATTAAAGGATGCGTGAAACGAAAGGACAGAAACGCAATTAGTTGCGCCTAATTGATCTATACGTTTTAAGACTGATACATGTATGGTTTATAAACACTTATATAATATACTAGGCAAAGAAAGAATCATTGTTCGAATTACAATGAAGTGTGACAAAAGTTTTTGGTCAATGTGAATCACTTGCAATCTCTATAGTTTCTCATCAGATTGAACGGCAAAGAATGTTAGTTATAGGTGAGAATACATGATCGCTAAATACAATTTAATCTGTCTTTGAAGACAAAGATGAGTTATATGTAAGCCAGCTTTCGGACTTGTTTACAAATACTATAGTAAAACATGTTGAGTAAACTGGAGCTGCTAAATATACAGATTTATTATAGTAACCTATAGAGCACTGGCGTTTATGAAATAATTAAACGTCATATTGACAGAATTGAATGTTTATAAATATTCATCAATTTCAAGAGTTCGTGAAAGACAAACATCTGAGAGAAAGTAGGTTATTTCAGTGATAATTTGCAAATTACCCTGAATTTTGCAACCTTGAGAGAGTCTTTAGAGCAGGATCATGACCTTCAAAAGATTGCTAAACTATTAAAATAACAACAGACGCTAACAACACAAGTTTCCTCAATTACTTAAAATCAGATTGTGTATACGCACTTCTCAATTAGATTAATTCTTAATCAAGGACACTATCGTCAGAGGTTTCTGAACAGAGAAGAAAAATCAATGTTTTCGCTTAAATAATTTGTTCCATCATACTTATATGATTAGAAAAAAAAATAACTTCAATTACAATGCTGACTTTCTTTGACATTTTTCGTTTATTTTAGACAAACGTTTTCTATGTCATTTGACTTAGTTAAACATAAAACTTCATGGAAGGAGAAAATTAGTTTTTGTACTTATCTAATAAAACAATGGATTCTATAAAACGATGAATTTTTTTACACTCCTTTTAGTAACAACTAGCTGAACCTGCGCTCTCAACACAGCGCATGATTCTAAAATGAGCATAAATCTGCTTCTCATTCCTCAGAACTTATGTACATGTCCATTTACAGACACAAGTGAAAGACGTCTTGATAAAAAAAATCGGCAAGGAGTATCATAAAGAGGAGATTTTTTTCGTTTATTTTTTCTCAATATCTCGCACCGTTTGCAAGATTTGAGCCTACTTCCGGTTGGAGTTTCTAATTCATGTATGACCGGTGTTTTGTTTATTTTTGTATGCAGTATGTAATAAACAAATACATTACATATACAATTAATTATAATGTCAGTTATATATGTTTTTCATTGAGCAAAACACACAAAAAATATCTTAGACTCGAGAAATGGCTATCATCCTTTTCATTATTATTTGGCCATGAAACAAACGCCTGACACATATAAAACCCCAATATACAACAATGTAGTGTTGGCATGTATAAAGCATAGGATATGATACTTTCGTTTTTTTTTATTTCAACGCTTCCAGTGTACCCTAAAAAATGTAACAGAAATAATGGCCTTTTTAAAAAGTATTCAAATAGAACGGGGCAATCTAGGCTAAATTTCCAATCGATCAGTGAAAACATCATCCTTCTAGACCCTGTAGATTCCGAGATCTCATTGTCGAAAGGATTGACCACAAACATATGAACGTCCTCAACATATAGTTTAAAAGATCTCGGAAGATGGAAGTACAATTGACATGCATTGATTTTAGAGAAGTATCATTAAAATACAAAGGCTTTGAACAATAATTTTATATAATAAACTTTAGGAAAAAGATATAGTTAACTAATTTAGACTATTTAAATACAAATACTTAAATGTTTGTCCCTGTTAAACGTGAGATCACACATAACCGTAAATGAAAGATTTGAAAGCTAAAGTTACCGTACACATTAGTGTACATATTTTTAAAAGCTTAGCTTCATCATTCATTCATTCATCTTTTTATTTCGTCACACTGTTTCACTCATTACCTTCACCGTGACTTATGGCGTTCCAAACTGTCTTTGGGCAACATTATGGCTTACGGCCTATTGCACCGGAACCCTCTTGCTCCTCCGGAAAACCGATTATACGAAGATGTCATTCTCTGGAACGAATTTCTACCAGCCAGTGATCTTCATCTCGTCAACGTTCTCCGGTCGCATCCACAAAGCTGCCTCCCACTAAACGCAAGCATAAGTTAAGCGATGTAAGCTCTAAAACATCAATAATTATCGACATACGGGATTATCGTCAGTTTCCCAACCTGCCTCCTCCGAATCGACCACCAATTTATTCTTTCTTACTCCAGAATTTTTATACAAAATTTTCAAACCTGAAGTTCTTTTGATGCAGATTACAAAGTGCAGATTAGCACCTCGGGCTGTAAGAACACGGAAATGCATGATTATTAAAACGCCGCATCCGGAATTTCTCCGTATTACCAAGAACACATTCAGTGTTGAGATCTTTGGATTTAAATCAACTATGACCAAGCTCAGTGATCAACGCACGAAACAGACGCCGCAACCGAGAAAATCACTTTCACTGTGTGCTGTGATACGAGGAATAGATCCGAGTTACACTGACGAGCAAGTTTTAGAAGAACTAAAACTAGAAGGTCATAATGGCGTTAAGTGTCTCAGGATCAAAAACGAAAATGGTTTCACCTACATGGTGCGACAATAGTTTCACCAACTCTCAACAGACTATCGATGAGTTACTATCTCGTGGCGCATACATATACAAACAACGTCATCGTATTGAACTATCACGCACCTCTGCACCTTTACCTCTTCGCTGCGAGCGGTGTCAGGTTTATGGCCAGCACTCTTCTTCACAGTGCAAAATCCCGTTTAAATGCGGTTACTGCTCTGGACCACATCCTACACGCAGCTGTAAAAATGTCAAATTACTTCTGACTTGCTTCACATGTCAAGATCACTTTCACCCGACATACAGTGACAAATGTCGTTCCAAAACAGCTCCAGAGCCATCGAAACTGGAGACTGTGGCACCATTACGCATATTAAAACAAATCCAACCCCCGACCAATCCCGCTTTACAACAACTTACTGATGTTACAGTTACTGATTTTTCTAACCCTCTCGCTACAAAATATCAACCTATTTCTCCTATATCACATGGCCCAACAAATTCAATCCGCGGATAAGGCAATTTTCCATGCCAACATCTGTCCAACATATTCAGACAATAATGTATATTATCACTCAAATGTCCTTGAAATGATAGTCTAACCACTATCCAGTCCCAATCCACATTATTCTGTGTTGCATTATGGTGCCTTCTTTCTAGTCTCTAAACATGCGCTCTTTACCACAGCATAAGCCGCCTTTTCAAGCGCTTTTACTAGAAGAACACATGAATACATTCATCCTTAATGAGACTCATCTCACCCATAGACTGCCCTGTCGCATATCTCGCTTCCCATCGTTACGTCAAAATAGCACGATACCAGCTAGACGAGCCAATGGGGGAGTAGCGATCCGCTTGGCCTTCTATTCCGTTTCGAAGCCATTCTCCAGTTCTCCCAAATTTCCCTGAATACCTTATTACATCACTATACTATCAAGCCCTGTACGTAACTGTGGCAACCATTTATGTTCGCCCGGGTCATGATCTTCCATTCAGCTTCTTTCAATATATCTCCAACAACTTCCGTAGTAACATAATCATGGCAGATGTAAATATACATAGCAGGACAGTTACGCAACGGGATTGTTTCCTCAATTACATCATCAGTCATACCACCGGAGTGATTTTGCCACTATCTAAACCGACTAGCCCCACGAGTCAGACTGCACTCGATATAGTCATTGTTTTGAAGAGCATGTCACAATGTAGTTGTGTTAATGTTCTTGAACTCATTGGTAGTGATCATGCTCTAATCAAATCAGTTATTCAGACTCATACAAATACCACTTCTCAAAAGCCACCGCCCCCGTATTACCTAGCGCTATTGTAAAGCAAATTGGAATGCCTACAGATCATACCTTGAGAATCATCTTAATGATCTTCCTTCACCGACCAGTGAATCTGACCTACCTCATGCTCTGGATTTTATAGTCACTGTTTTGCATAAATCCACAGAAAGATACATCCCTAAATCAAGAAATGAAAATTTTCGACCATCTTTACCACCTCAATACTTACCACCGATAAAACAATCCCGACAGTTATATAGAGATTATACTGTAACTGGCAACCTTGACTCTCTTCTGCATCACAGACAATTGCAACGAACGTTTCAAAACTATCTTAAAGCTTACAAGTTACGATGCTGGGTAAAAACGTGCAATAATCTCGGCTCTCTTTCACATCCTACTCAGTATTGGAAACATTTCCTTAACTTACAGGTCAAAATAGTCATACAACATACCCTCTCATCGACAACAATACTCCGCTTCATACTGATACAGATAAAGCCAATGCTTTTGCCAAGTATCTCCAGGACAGCTGTAAACCTCTCGCACCTGAATTTCCACATCGTTCTCATCCAGTCGACATCCTCAATCTGAATTCGCCTCATCTACAGGCTAATGTTCATCACACATTGCCCGAAAACAATCCTCTTACTGCACCTAACTCGATTTGTGACATAACCTCAGTGGTAGCTCATAGACGTAACACAGCCCCTGGCGTTGACTCTGTTACATATCGACACATTAAAGAAAGTCCGTACCTTGTCTTATATCTCCTTTGTCTCATCTATACCTTTATTCTTCGCACTGGCTTTATACCTGTTGATTGGAAAACTTCAAAAACCTTAATATTTCTAAAACCACATAAACCTCTTGACTCTGACAGCTCGTACCGCCCTATTCAACTAACATCAACCTTTAGTAAAATACTGGATCGCATCAATGTTAAACGACTGCATTCGTACCTGGCACTACACAACGTCATTCCACTCGAACAAGCTGGTTTAAGACCTTCTGTCAGCTTCGCCTTTCGAATTTCATGCATAATCACTTTAATACAGGCAATCCGTCATGTTTTGTCCTGTTTGACCTCGAAAAGGCATTCGACAAGGTCTGGCATCCCGCTCTCATTTAAAAACTCAAACAGCTCCCTTTGCTTATTGCTTACATCAGATTCATTTTTAATATTCTCTCTCGTCGATACGGTTGTATTACCATACGGTTGTATTAACTCCCGTTTTTCATTTCCCATTTACATATATTCTGGAGTTCCCCAAGAATCGGCTTTGTCGCCGTTATTATATATTCTCTTGGTTTCCGACATTCCTGCTGTTCCAGTTACAGTTAAACTCTTCCAGTATGGCGATGGCACTGCTTTCTTTGCGACAGGAAAAACAATCCACCAACTCAATCTCGCTCTACAGGATTATATCAATGGCTTTGTTGACTGGTGCTCTCACATGAGACTAAAAGGGAACGTTGCAAAAGCTCAAGCAATTCTCTTTCTTGCTCCGAAGAATCGTTCCCCTATCCACAGAAATCAAAGACTACTGCACCTCACAGTTCAAGATACATTGCTCAACCCTACTCGCAGTGTCAAATACCTTGGAGTCACTTTCGATCAGCATATAACCTGGAGAGCACATATAAAAGATATCTCCAAGAAAGCTTAAACTCGCCTCAATGTCCTGAAACGTCTTACTGGAACTACCCGGGGACTCAATGCTCGTACAATTCTCAACACATACAAAGTCCTACTCTCACGTACGGATTTACAGATTGGATATCTGCTTCGATCCTTTACTATGAGAAATTACGCATCCTGGAACGTCTTGCTTTGCAAATCGCTTTCCGTATCAAATTACCTTGTCCCACTCAAGATCTTTATGACAGACGTACGTTTACACACATCTTGTATCATTTAGAAACTTTCCGAACCAAGTACATCACCCAGCGCCTGCACAACAATCATCCACTTCTCCAGAAAATTTTAGAAGACCATGTCCGAAGCATCTCCCCTACTACTGCTCTTTTCCCTCCGCTCTCATTACTGTTTACTCTATACCGTTACACTCTACCTCCAGACCACCCTGACACCGCCTATTACGAACCATACTCTATAGACGCTCATCTACCTCACATATGGGTTGAGTTGATTTTAGTTTAGCGTTCCTTTGAGCAGCGAGGCTATATGGGACTACCTCACATATGCCCATCATAATTACAGTAATACCTTCGTATTAACAGGGCTCCTCTGTCTTCATTAATGCCCAGCGTCGCCCCTAGGATAGACGATAACCTGTATTTTTTCAACTAAGATAACCCATGTGTTGTGGTGAGTTTCGCACTTCATTTCATTTTCTCATCTCATATCATTTTGCAGTTATGCTTTTCCTTCACTGAAACTTATGTATTTCCTTTATCTCATGATTATGGTTAAAAGCCATAATGGCCATCACAATTTGAACAATAAAGTTTATGTATCAACACATATCCCAACCACTGCTTCCTGAACAGCACAATATATTAAACATCTCTTTCCCAACAGAAGGCGTGACCCTCTTCGGGAGTAGCTAGCGTCGGCTAGCTGGCAAGAAACACGCTTTTAATCATCATATTTTCCCAGCTGGCGTAATATAACTCTTGTATTGAGGGATTGTTGCTAAGTCTAGGCTGGGTTTATCGCATACGTGCGGACGCACGGTGATCCGGACACAGTTGCGGGCAAGAGGCTGCAAGAGATTGAGGGATTATCCCAAGTGGAAGCTAGCTGAAGTGCACAAGTAGTGCATTATTTGAACCTCATTTTCAGTTTTCTCTTCATCCCATACTCGTGGCTCCTGCTTCAAATCGGTTATGTTCATCGCTTCATGGATACTGGACAACCTCCTCCACCAACTCTGAAGATGACCGATAAGCGTAGAAGTCATCGGGATAAGACGTCCACCAACCCAAGTACCGAGTGTTCTCGTTCTCCAATCCACGGGCACAACCTAGCACCATCCACTATTTCACCACCATCCAAGAAGAAGCATACCGACGCACATAGCATCCCAAGCTCCGACGCTTATTCCGACCGGCTTACCATCGACGATGATTTTCCTCCTCTGCAGCCTATCTAGAGCTTCCTACTTCAAAACTATGATCCAAAGTACAGGAACTCAAAGCTTTTGCTCTAGCACCTTCTCAAGTATCGACCACGCTCAGAGATTTCACAGATAGTGGAAACATGGAATGGATTCTTCATCAAATCAAATTTGGCTAACTTCGCAAAAACCATCAGAGACAAGCACAGTTTTGAAATCTTCTGGAAAACTGCAACTTTAACTTCTCTTACCAGCACCTGCTCCAAGCAACCATCGCCACCAAGTCACCAACCCACCATGTCCGCCGTGGTACGAGGAGTTGACCCGTCCGTGAAAGAAGACGAAATAGAGACTGAACTATTAGAAGAAGGCTACACCTTTAAAAAATGAATCCGGATTCGCAACAATCAGAGACCTACCTACATCTTCGAATTATGACCAACTGACAAGATACGATCGACGACCTTCTGGAAAATGGTGCCTTCATTTTCAAGATGAAACACAGACTTAAACCATTCCGCTCACTACGACTACTTATTCTCATATGTGAACGCTGTCATGAATACAACGTGCACCCTACTCACCTTTGCACCAATCAATTCAAATGCGGATATAGTACCGGACCTCATATTACGAAAAGCTGTTCGAATTTTCAACAAGCTCCAACTTGCAACATCTGCCATGAACACATACATCCAACATGCAGCTATAAGTGTAAATCTCGCCCTGCTCCAGAAGAAGACAAGCCAAAACTTGTGGTACTCAAAATCAAACCGCCGAGACATCGTCAGAGCCCGATCATTCTGTTTCCTTGCATCAACTATTAGCCTTAGTAACCCTTACTCTTCACAATTTCCATCCCTTTGTACGCCCATTAATGTTACAACGCTTACAGCTCGCAGCTCGCAACATCTTTTTCCTCGATTTTAACGCAACCTAAAATGGCCCGTACGTGCACTTTCATGCATCTCCACTCGCAAGAACTGCTTAACTTCATCTTGCTCATGGACTTAACTATGGCACTTATATTTCTATTTCTCAACATCCGTTCACTTTTAACTCATAAACTCATCCTTCAACACCTCCTACATAAGGGACAGATTAACACATTCTTTCTTAATGAAACCCGTCTCACTCCCAAACTCCATTACAAACTTCCTGACTATCAACTAATTAGACATGATAACAATCGTCCTGCAAGACGAGCCAATGGCGGCGTAGCAATTGGATTTTCCTCCAACATACCGTATCAAATCCATTCTCCATCTCTTGCCAACATTGCTGAACATCTAATCATAACCCTTTATTACAAATCCTTGTGTGTCACAGTCGCAACCATTTAAGTTACACAATATATATACTATTCTTCCAATATATTTCTAATTATTTTTGACATTATTTGATCTGAACATACATATTCCGAAATTAACTGATATTAACATAGATAGCCGCTCAGACAGAAATAAGGCAGCTTTTCACTATTTCATTACTTCCACTACAGACATCATCCATCCACTTCCAAAAGCAAGCCATCCCGAACCTAACACTACTTCTGACATAGCTACCACTTCTTCATCACTTTCCCACCCCATCATCATTGATCCTCTCGGTAGTGACCATGTGCCCATTAAGCTCACTCTAAAAGTTTACATGTCTCCTATCTCTGACCCGCCGGCTCCGAGACTGATCCCTCGTTATGATAAAGCGGACTGGTAGAACTACCGAACATACTTAACCAAAGCCCTGTCAGCAATCACTCCCCCGTCTACTGAAGATGAATTATACTCCACTCTCGACTCTATCACCACTCATATACAACTTCCATCCGAGCATTTCATCCCTCATACCACATATACACCTCATCGTCCTAAACTCCCTCCTCACTAACTTCCAATGTTAAACGTTCCCGTCAGTTTTATAAGAAATACGCCCTGGCAACCGTGAAGCTCTTCAGCATCATACAGCCCTCCATCGCACAGTATGTAATTACCTTCGAGCATACAAATTACGACAGTGGATTAAAACCTGCAATACCCTTTCTACCACATCGCACCTTTCGCAATATCGGAAACGTTTCAACGCATTAGCTGGTAAATTTACTAAAACCTCATATAGCACTCACTGACCCCTCACTATAACAGAAATCACTCATGTCCAAAATCATAAACGCTATACTGCTCCTTGATTTGACAACATTTCCTGTCGACATGTTAATGAAAGTTCACTTCTTCTGCTTAATCATCTCGCCCTCATTTACACCTTTATTCTCCGCACCGGCTATGTACCCGCTCACTGGAAAACATCCAAAGTTCTCATGTTTCTTAAGCCCAATAAACCTGCTGCTACCGTTTCATCCTACTGGCCGATACAACTCACTCCAGTCTTTACAAAAATCATCGAGAAAGTCCTTGCCAAACGTCTTCATGTTCATCTTTCTCATTACCACCTCTTACCACACCATCAAGCAGGCTTTCGCCCACAGTTCAGCATATACAATCAGCTTCTGTGTCTCCTCTACTACATCCATAATCAGTATAATACCGCTAATCCATCTTGTCTGGTACTCTTTTATTTAGAGAAGGCATTTGATAAAGTATGGCATCAGGGTCTGCTTAAAAAACTGCTACACTTTCGCCTTCCCAACGCTTATATCCACTTTATTTATAATTTCTTGTTCGGCCACCTTGCTGATGTTTACATAAACCAACAGTCCTCTTATCCCATCTTTCTGCACTCAGGCGTACCTCAAGGCTCTTCATTATCACCTTGATTATATCTATTCTATGTAGCTGACCATGCCATCACTCCCTCATCATGTTTACTTATTTTAATACGCTGATGATACAGCATTGCTGGCAACTGGCCGCACTATACACCAAATCAACAAAGCGTTACAACCATCAATAGAGGCGTTTGTTCTCTTGTGCGATAAATGCCGACTAAAGATCAATGCCGATAAGACTCAAACAATAGTCTTTCTTCCTCTTAAAAAACGCTCCAAAATTCACCGAAACTTACTTCAGATCACCATTCACGACACCCGTCTTACAATCTCTAACACCGTTAAATACTTAGGACTCATCTTAGATAGGCACTTCAAATGGAAAGCTCATCTCCAAGGCATCACCAAGAAATCATACTATAGACTTAATCTCTTAAAACGTCTTACTGGCACCAATTGGGGTCTTTCTGCAGAGCTACGCTTAAACACTTATAAAGTCTTTCTTCGACCGGTGCTTGGGTCTCAGCACCCCTCTCATATTATCGAAAACTTAAAGTTTTCCAACGTCACGCACATAGAGTTGAATACAGAAGCAAACTCCCTAGTCCTACTGCAGAGCTCTTTGATCGCATAACTTTTCCCCGTATTTGGTTCCATTTAGAAAAGCTCCACCTCAGATACTTACAACAACGCCTCTCTTCTCATCATCCACTCCTTGTAGATACCATCAATGCTCACACCAATTTTTATATCACTCATTCCCCCCCCCCTCTCTCCTCTTCACGATGTTTCGTTATTCCTTACCACCAAATCATCCAGATCTTCCACTCATGTGCACATTTCTTCTCGATCACCCTCCATCACATATCATACCCTCGTCTTCTGCACAGTAACTCCTCTGTCACTAACAGGGCTTCCCCCCGTCCACTATTAATGCTTGGAGTAGCCCCCAAGCGAGAAGACTAATCAGCATCTGTCCATTAACACTATCCTATGTGTTGTGTCGTCTAACTGCACCTCATCTCATCAATATCCCACTCATCCCATCATTATCGTGCAAACTAACTACAGCACTTCACTAATATCTATAATTCATTGTGCAATTTCTGCTCCTCTACATATGATTGCGTTCGTAAAGATAGTAATGTCCTAATATACATAAATTTATTTAGAAATATAGTTATATGATAATATTGAATATCCCTTAGCCCTTCTCCCATTCCTCTCCACCTGTCACTTTACTTTACTTCGCTTTCCCCATGGAGGACGTACCCCCGAGCAGGTGGCTAGCCCCGGCTAGCTAAAAAGAAACGCTTTTAATTTACTTGGAGACTTAACGCCGACACGCTTCTGAAAAAGTACAAAGTGTTCCTTCGCCCTATCCTCGCATTTGGTGTCAATGCCTGGCTGTCTGCTTCCTCTCAGTATTACGAAAAACTCAAAGTTCTTGAACTCCATGCCTTACGAATTGCCTATCGAGTTAAGCTTCCTAGTCCCACCCAAGAACTCTACTTTCCCAACATCCTGTACCATCTTGAAGACCTTCGCACCAAATACATCTGCCGCCGCCTTGCACTCAATCAACTCCTTCTCCATGATACTTTCGAAGCACATGCTCGCAGGCAACCTTCATTGCTTACACCAGCTATCCCAACGGCTCTCGTTTTACTCTTCACTCTTTACCGTTTTACTCTTCCTCCCGGCCACGCAGATTTTGCTTACTACCAGCCATATTGCACCAAAGAAATTCTGCCTTACATTTTACCATCACATGCACAGTGAGACATCTTGTTTCTAACACGCCTCCCACCGTCTCTCATCAATGCGTAGAGTCGCCCCTATGCGAGAAACTAACCTGCATCTGCCTATCTAACAATTACCCCTGTGATGTAATGTGAGGCGCACTTCATTCTCATCCCTCAGCTTGTGCCTTTCATCATGATTATGATCAAAAGATCATAATGTCCAAGGATGTAATTTAAAGAAAATAAATAAAATAAAATAATAAAATAAAATAAAATAAAACAAGCGTAATAAAACTAATAAAGCCAATAATACCTTCAATTAATGCACAACCCCTACGCTCCCAACCATCATTGTACACAACAACTTCTCGTTCAGCTTGCATCTCTTTCCATACACAGTGCAAAACCCTCTTGCAGTTGCTCACCAACAGCTGGGCAGGTAAAATACCTTTCAATTGCTGTTGTAGCATTTTAATAGATACCTAATTAATCATAATACTCTCGAAGCTGTAGTCTGATGACAGATATTTAAGAATTGCAATATTTTTTTATGATATGTATATATATGTAGGGAGTATTATGATTAATTCAGTTTAGTATTCACATGTACCAACAAAGTAAAAATAAATATGTGTATTGCATTGTTTAACAACTAACCTTGAAAAGCAACCTACGTACATAGAGATTGAATTCTGACTGCTTCTGAGTAACTATGGTTTTATATTAGAACAAGGAAAGTGGCTCCTCCAGGCTACTTTGTGAGGAACGTTTCTGTTTTCGTACTTTTTTGTTCTGTGATAAAAGAAATGTTAATTCTTGGCAGTACCTCTTCGCATGGAAGTGAATTTTCCAACAATGTTGTTGAAAATCGCTTCAGAAGATATCTTTCAAATTCTTGTCTTTTAAATTATGCTTTTCAGCTTCGGGTCAAAGACGAAAGAGTAATATCCAAAGTGAGAATACTAAACATTAACCCTAACATTAGTGTTAGTTAAGTTAATACTATTAGTAGATGAAGGGAGAAATACGAGATAATAATATATAACAATAGTTATATTATTTTTTTATATCTTGGGTACTTGTTTCCGAACATTGTTTGGTCTGTCTACAAAAGGTATCCTTCATTGTCTCGGCCACCGTAATCTAAATATCCTAATAACTGAAACCAAGATTTCTAACTATACGTTGTTTTTTTTACGGTATGATATGTATTTGCTATCTATTCAATTCTTAGATGAACTAATACTTCTATTGAAATACTGCGAGTGGTAATGCTACTCTTTCGATTAGCATTGTACGACGGAAAGTGTAGAGTAAAAAGTGCTTTTAAGATTTGAAAAAATCACCAAAAAAACTTGAGAGAGAGCCTGCAATTTCCAACAATTTTGGGTTCTTTAAATTCGTTTTGATACTGCACTCCCAGTAAACTTAGCTCGTTGTAAGATACTTTTGTTTCACACTTTATAAACAAATACGTATTACAATAATGGAAGAAATGAGAGAGAAAAATTAGAGTTCGACACTGATGTTGTCTCCTTTTTCTGTTATATATCAACTATCTGAAGAAACAATGCAGAAAGGCCCTGATAATAAATGTCACATTTTGATTGGAATAATAGTACTGGATACAAATTAATTGTTAATGATAGGATCATTCTCGAGAAGTCTCACCAGAAAATCAACGTGATGTTAGGAAATTTCGGGCGGTTGAAAAGCGACTGAGAAGAATACGAGATGTAAACGAATGTTAGAGAGAAAGATCATCATGATTGGAACGAAGAAATTAATGTGAGTTATTGATTTGCGAAGAACAGGCAACGTCTTTCCGATATCCTAGTCATATTATAATGTTACGAGAGTTGTAGTCCTGAAGTTAAAACAAGATAAGAATGACAGAAAATACATTTAAGAGGAAGACATATATTTTAGAGTTTCATGAATAAAAAGAAATGAAAAAGACGAAAAATACTTTGTGTGGAGAAGTTTACTACATGGTATAGAACTATGAATGTTTTGTCAAAGATATAAGGTATCTAGTATAAAAATCCGCGTATTCATTCCGCTTATTTTCGAGAAATCTCGCAAAAGGTGTAGTGAAGTTCCATATTTTAACACTCGTACACAGTCCAATATTTGAACTTTTTTTTATTATTAAATATTAAGGTTTTAAACAAAATTCTGTATCAATGGGGAGCTCCTTGGTGGCTAAGTGGTTAGCACCCGCTCCTTTGTTCAGACACCCGGCTTCGATTTCCGGCGGAAGATCATGTAGTTCGGATTTTTACGTCTTATATAATCTCGCTGCTGAACGGGACGTAAAACTCAAAAATCAAGCAATCAATCAATCAATCCGTTTTCATGGAATTCCTTTAGATGAAACATAAAATAGCGATATATAACTCAATTTCGGTAAAAGATGGATTTGGCAGCTTTTGATCTTAGCTGCTTATAGAGATGATGCCCCACCTGAATTGTTTGATTGGAAATGAAATGAGAAAATATTATGATGGTAGAAGATAAAAAGACAATTTTAGATATAGCTGTGAAGAGTAAGCGAGACCAGTTATGACATTTTGAGGAAAGTGCTTGATAGTGTAACGAAGCGAAATAGAGGAGATGCAAAAGAGTCTTGAAATGACGTACGATTAAAAAACCTAGGATTTGACGTGCATTCAGAAAGTTTAGTTGAAGGTTGTGGTTTTTCAGAGGTTCTTAGTTGCTGGTAGGGATCAGAAAATAATGCCTGAATATTTGTGATAATTATGATCGTCGTAGAATGTAAACTAAAGACAAAATACTTCCTTAAAGCACACTTAGAGATACACCTAAAACTTTCTCTCAGGCCTCTAATTGTTTATCTATTAACAGTAACAATATACAACTGAGCTTATTGCCATATAATTGTAC